>NC_087209.1:40062297-40068939 GCF_015104395.2 Macrobrachium nipponense | reverse complement strand
CTTTTTGCACTCAATTAGTGTATATCTAAAATTTTACCAGAAACTACTATTCAGTATGTTACCTTGTATCTACATAAAAAGTAAGGACAATGTATTCATACTGTTTCATCTGTGATTCTGCTGTGTATAGGACTTCACTACAAGGACTGGAAATCATGTCGTTGGAAAACTTCATGTTCCATTCATCTTCCGATTGAAATCCCGAGGAACTAGTAATTTCCACGAATTAATAAGGACAAGATACAGCCCACAGTTGTTAAACAGCTACCATCTGCTTGAAATGTGCACTAAAAAGTTGGAAAAGACTCAATTGAGCCTGAGATTTCTTTAATATTGTCAATTCAACATATGGTTCCTAGGTTTGTGAAGTTTAAATTAAAGTCTCTCTCTCTCTCTCTCTCTCTCTCTCTCTCTCTCTCATATATATATACTATATATATATATATATATATATATATATTATATATATATATATATATATATTATATATTGATATATATATATATTATGTATGTATGGTTATATTATATATATTAGGTTCCAAGAAAAATTTGATCTAAGATGCGCGGTTAATTAATATAATAAGGTAAAAAAAAAAAGTTGGGAGGCGTGAGCTGATGGCCTTACTTCAACATGGCATGTTGCACATAAACATTTCGGTTTACTTAACTTCACTATGTTTACATTTGAACACAATCAATATCAGAAAAATGGGGAAATGAAAATAGACAGACAGAACAGCTCTCTGTCAAGTAATTAGATTTACAACTAATTCAAAATACTGAAGATAAATCGGGATGCCCTCTTGAAAAGGACACTGAAGAGTCGATCTCTGTAACTATGGTCATAGTGTAAGCACATTTCGAACTGGGGTTTCCACAGCAAACAACATATCTGCAATTTAGAATGCATATGATTATGTAAGAAAAAATAGCGATATTCAGCGAATTGAGGAGCATAAATAAGGTAACAGAATACCTTGAGTAGTGTACAAAAAAGCTGAAGTAAACATTACACACTGTACTACTAACTCACTCAGGATATTATGAGAAAAAAACTGTAGAACAAAAATTTATATCAGTATAAAAATAGAAAGGGCATATGACTGGTTTGAATATAACCTTAAATCAAGAATATACCTCACACAGATAGATGCAAGGCCTTGTCGAAATTCGTACATTTATGGTGGGAGACTTTATGGGATTACATTTGTAAATTAACTGGGGGTACCCGAAAGGAAGGACCACGTGGGACAGCTTAGAGGGAGCGATAATGGGGCCAGTGTGGACAGTCAACTGCCAAGGATTTTGAGAGCTCTCCTAACAGTACATCATTTATAATAACCTTAGTGGTTTAAGATGGTGCTCTTTCTAGATGTCACTAGGGTCGTCTCAGGTAGCAAGATGGCGCTCGTCACATGGGCTGTGACATCAAGTCCTCTTTGTCAAATTCTGGTGAGGCTTTTCAGTCTCGGTGACGTCGCACGCTTAGGCTAATTTGAGGTAGGATTCTTGACTTGGTTACAGTCTGAAAGAGGGATAATTTTTTCACACCCTTTATTGGTTGAGTGTAGCACCAATAATATTTTTTACGTTACAGCCAATCTTTGATGTTGATCTGACTTACTAAGAGGTGTTACTCTTTGAAACTCCCCCACCAAGTTAACAATTGCACATTTAATTGGATGGAAATGTCAACAACTAAGTTAACTCAAATGAACAAGTTGAATTCTCTCTCCTACTTCCTGTTTTGGTTAGACAAAATTTTCTAAATATTAATTCTGTGACTCAATCAATTTCAAGCTATATCTCATTAATTTTAAACTTTACTTTATCTCACAAAACCTCTGCTGCTGTAAGTAAATTTCTTACATCTTCCATATTATTACTTTACAACAGCATTATAGCAAATTCAAAAGTGAAGTATTCTATGAATTCATTTTCCTGAATTTATATAACATCGTGGAATATTACAGGATTAGTACCACAGTAAATCCTTAGGTTGGTCATGCACTAAAAAATTTAGTTTGGAGAATCCAGTCATGCTTTTAGTATTCCTTTATGAGGCAGTATGACTAATTACTTGTGGACTTATGTTAGATGATGCCACAATACAGTGCCAGATGTGGCACTGAAAATTACGGGTGCCTAAAATCACAAAACTAAGTACATGATATAATAATTATTCATACAGCTGGATGAAAGTTTGCGGGTCAGGGACTTGTTGTTATTAATTACAAGTAAAAAAAAACATGGAAAATAAGGGACAGACAGAAGAAGTAATTACTGACTGTGAAATGCATGGTCAAAATGTCGGGATTTTATCCCTTAGTCTATGAAAATGGCTAGGTTTGTTAGTTTACCCAAAGAGTATGATCCTACAGTAGTACAATGCAGTGGGTATGATAAAACAGCCAGAGGGCGTGACTCCTCCAACAGGAGCATCTGCTAATTTCTAGTGTGCCTGGCACCATACCAGATGTGTCACTCATGTAGTAAGAGCCTAGGGGATCTTGGAGTGTTTACATAAAATTTAATTATGCCTGTAGGGCATGAAAGAAAAGTCAAAAGACTCATAGTAACCAGAATGTCTAGCGATTGGCATTCTGCATGAGTGGAGTGTGAAGTAAAGTAAATGTGAGCCATTTTAAGGCATAAAACAAGATCAGAAGTAATCAGAGAGTGGAAAAATAAATTGGTACAGGGAAAGCATAAATTTTAAGGTTATAAGGAAATCAAGAGGAGAAGAGACCTGACATCCTCCTGTGGTTAGAGGTGTCAACTTCTTCATAAGATAGAAGTGAGGCACTGTGCCAAAGGGCAGTAGTATGGAGAGAGCTCTTCGACTCTCTTAGGTTATCCAGAGCCTCTATGGCATTGACTATTCTTCCTTGGTCCCCTCCCAGGCCGGTATTTTGACTTTGTCGAGGGATGTGGGGGAACAGAGTCTGTGGAAGATATGTGAGTTCCACCTATTCTGGCTGCTGCAGCAACTGTAACAATGGCAGGTCTTGAAAGCCCGGACACTAATCGTTACAGTTCTTAGAGTTCATTGGCAAAATCCTTTCTCAAGGTTTTATCTGCTGAGGACTTGGAAGAAGAGGAAGAGCTTTTTGGGAGTGTGAGCGACTTGCAGATTGAAGTGACCAATCAGGCACAGGTTGCAAGGCCGCTCCTTGGGGTGAGCTTGAGCTGTGGTCATGAGAAACTGGATGAGACCCTAGTAAAACTGGAGTTGACTCTAGGGACGGCACTGGTAGCAGGGCCAAGCTGGGAGGTGAGATGCGATCCATGCTGGGATCTCCTGGAAGGACATCTATAGTGTGCTCTGGCACTGGCACCAATGCAGGTCCAGGGACTGGAATCAGATTTGGAATTGGTTCAACATCTATGGAAAGGAGACCTAAGGTGCGTCTTGTTCAGTTGGTTAAGGACGCCTGACACTGCTCACTGTGTGCAGGTGACACTGGCAGTGGGTTAAAGGTATGTCCATGAGGACCTTGTTGAATGCTTAGAAGGGTTAAGACCCTTGGTTTGTCAAACTGTAGAAGGGGACCTGAAGTCTTGTCCCAGGGATAGGTAATAACCTCCAGGTTGATACGATGCTACTGCAAGTGTACAGAGCTTAATGTGATGGGGCCTAGTGACCCTCAATTTGACTGTTGGATGTATCATTTTATGAAGGCAGATACTGTCAAGGGTGGCAAGATTTCATTGATCAATCGTATCTTCCTATATGAGGGGCATTAATTTTGCACGTCAGTGTCATTGAATGCTGAGACCCGGCAAGTGGGTAGCCTCTAGGAGGTGTCACATATACAGGAACCTTGGCTGGAGGACCAAACGAGGATTGCTTAAGGACTGTCAAGGCAAGGGCAGATGTTGCTGATTTAGTAGTGCATTTTGTCCATATGGTGGAGTGCCCATAAACTTTGCAAAAGTTACAACAGTTGTTGTGTAGTCTTCTATGACACTGTTCTGCTGGAGGGAACAGGCTTGTTGTTGCTTACTGAAGGACCTACCTTGGTTCTGTTGGGAGTTGTCCTATTGGGGCCTTAAAGGAATTCTCAGCTTTTAGGCAGTACTCTTCCATGAAGTGGCCTAACCTGTTACAATGACCGCACATGGAGATATTTGTAGGATGTCCATTTTTGGGTGGAGGTTGACTGGAGGTATAGGAAGGAGGACTTATCTTACAGCCGAAAGAGCTAGCAAGTTAGTGTTGAGTACCCTAGCCATCCAGTATGCGATACTACTCAGCAACTGTCCCTGGAGCTCATTCACTAATGTAGTTGGTGAGTGCAAAAGGGGAGTAGAACATGAAGTCTTCAATTTTGAAGCGTTCAATTACTTCTGCAATGATGATGGTGCCTGTGGATTCCTGTCAACACCTGAGAGCTCTATCTTTATACTACGTCCACTCAGATCATGTTTACCTTGCCTCCTTTTGCTGACTTCACCAACGTTGCCCCCTGTATTCAGGGGTGATTTCATTGGCCTTAGTTATAGCATTACAGACTTCATCAAGTCTCCCCTTGTCCTCCTGCATGAGTGTGTAAAATGCGATTGAACCCATGCCACCCAGTTGCTTTCCCAGGAGCAAGGAAACATTTGTTGGAGAATGTTTATTATTTCTAAGAAACCCTTCTACCCAGTTAAAAACAGACCTCTGATTTGGTGTCAGTCCAATTGGGTATAAAGGCATTGGCTTGGGTAAGCGAGGACTGGATTGGTGCTGAAAGTAGCAGTGGCAATACCTTGTTGGGCCATTTATAGCTAGTGAGATCTTTGCTTGTCATTCTCTGCTTCTCTTTCTTACCTGTCCATTCTTTTCTCTCTAATTTTTCTTGCATTTCTCGTTCCTCCTGCGATTCTTCAGTCTGCTTGGACGTGGGCCCTTCTTGCAGTTCTTGGCCCTTCAATTCCAGGGTTCTTCCAGCCTCAGCTAAGGTTTTGATTTCGTCAGCGAGACCAGCCATTTTGCCAAGGTGTAGGCAAAGCCTTACACACAAGGAGGAAATACCTTACCCTGATGTGTGATGTGTCCTGTAGAACAGATTGTGGCTCTCTTAGTACTGAGCCTGTTCTTGAGAATTTAGCTTGAAAGACTTGTTCTTAAGTAAAAGGCTGTAGGTTGCTCAAAAATAAACTGGTTTTAGATGGTTTGTAACTGAAGAGCCCAATGAGAACATAAAGTTTGTTACAGAACAAATTCATGTTGTACGTAGAACATGAGGCTTTCATAACTGAATGGTTCAATGAGAACGTGTGGTTTGTTACTAAATGGATTTTAGATGTTTTGTGGAAAATGAGGGATTCATAATTGAACAGTTCGATGAGAACGTGAGGTTCATTATGGAACATTTTTTAGTTGTTTTTAGAACATGAAGCATTCATAACTGAACGAATATTTTGCTGCTGTAGAACGTGAGGCATTCATAACTGAATAAATTTTTGACATTTGTGAAATATGAGGCGTTCATAAATGAACGGAATATTTGTTTTCGAATGTGAGTTAGTTAATGAAAAGGATTTTTGAAACTCCATAAATTGAATGGTTTTTGCTTGTTCTTAAATGAACTTACTTATGACGTTTTAGGAATGTAATGAGTTCTGTTAAAATGAACGATTTTAGCATGTTTGGGGAATGTAATGGGTGTTCTTTAAGATGAATGACTTTTGGACATTCAGAGAATGTAACGGGGCCCTATAGAATGAACGACTTTAGGATGGTTGTAGAATGAAATGATGCTCTATAAAAGGAATATCTTTAGAACGCTCATAAGGGTTGGTGTTCATTAAAATATATTTAAAATGAATGTAGTTAGTGTGTTCAGAGAAGGAAATGTTCCTTAGAATTGTGTTCATTAAAATGAATGTCTTTGTGAGAACCACCTGGGTTGGCTCAAATGAATTAAGATTTTGAAACAGGATTTTGGGGTATTACACTAATTAAATCGATTATGAATAGCTGAACTATCTGCTGTACATGTAACAACTGCAATAATGTGAAGTTTTTGAGTTTTAGCACCAAGATAAGGTAATTTTATGATCCAACCAAAAGAACAGAAAAATTTACAGAAATCACAATACTGAATCTAAAAACACGCACAAGTCGAATAGTGTGAATAGGGTTAGATGTTTAAGCAAATTTTTCTGTTAATATTATTTAGACCAGACCTGGCATGTTTCCAAATAATACGTCCGTTGATGGTACTATACAAATGGTTGTGGTCTGTTATGACGGGCAAGGCAAACACATGACCGAGTAATGTGGTGTTTGTTGTAAGTGAAAAACTCGTGCTGCAAGTTATGAAAAAGAGACAAAATTTAATGGAATTGTTGTCTTAGTTCTTCCTTATGGGATTTTGGATGACTGGTCTAAGGGTAAGGATTTCAAGGTGGACAAATGGCTCGTTGGGCCACAA
This sequence comes from Macrobrachium nipponense, assembly GCF_015104395.2. Lineage (NCBI taxonomy): Eukaryota > Metazoa > Arthropoda > Malacostraca > Decapoda > Palaemonidae > Macrobrachium > Macrobrachium nipponense. Next base: position 40,062,512 of record NC_087209.1, on the reverse strand, counting down.
AGAAAATGAATTTTTATGGAAGAAAATTTTAAAATTCTAACGAGGAATTCTTTCAGGATTCTATGGACACCTAGTACTGTTGCTATGATGAGGAAGAGAGATATGTTCCAGTGAAACGAAATGGCTGGAGGTGCTGTAATATGTGGCCCAAATTTACATGTGTAGCCTAGGTAGAGTGTGAGGTGCCAAATTGTCCAAAAATATGAGCACTATTT
>NC_087209.1:40052297-40057297 GCF_015104395.2 Macrobrachium nipponense | reverse complement strand
GTCAAGGAATTTTTCTTTGACAATATAACGTATGTACTGTATACCTATGTGTTCCTGCGCCCTTCCCGTACCTACATATATATATATATATATATATATATATATATATATATATATATATATATATATATATATATATATATATATATATATAAAAAGACAGTTGAACCTCGGTATTCGTACATAATCCGTTCCAGAACCTCTCATTGAAACTGAAACGTACAAAAACCGAGGCAATAATTCCGGTAACGATTAATGCAAATAATAATAATGCATCCAAAATATTAACAAAAAATAAAAATTACAGGAAATAAACAGTCTTCATGCAGAAAGCAATGAAAAATAAATATAAATGAATAATGAATATATAACATCACTCTTACCTTTATGGAAGACTCTTGTTAGTGTATGAAAGGTCCCACACTGGACGAGTGGTTTATGTGCATGCCTACCGATTTGGTAGTTGCGAGTTCGATTCTCCACGCTGACAACGTGGAATCAGAGGAATTTATTTCTGGTGATCAGAAATTCATTTCTCGATATAATGTGGCTCGGATACCACAATAAGCTGTAGGTCCCATTCCTAGGTAACCAATTGGTTCTTACCCATGTAAAAAATATCCAGTCCTTCGTGTCAGCCCTGGAGGAGCTGTTAACCAGGTCAGTGGTCTGGTTAAACTAAGATATACTTAAGATATACTTAAGCATAGGGAAGACAGAGAGGAGGGTAGAGGGAGGAGGAGAGGTTTCTATTTGGAATAGGATTCCCCCTACAGAAGGACTATATATAAGGATAATGAACCTTTCTGGGGGTTAATTCTATAGGTTTTCTAGTGGCACTGGCTGAGGTTACTTCCTCACTTCGTTTTTCACTGGTGCTAGGACCAGCTTGAGAGTCACTGGACCCCTGTCGAATAACAAAAGTGTCCAGAAACATTTGTTTCTGACACCTCTTCAATATCTGCGTAAAATGAGACATAGCGTTGTGATTTAACATGTTAGAGCCACGGCTTACGTCTTCTTAGGATTACAGGGCTCAACAAAATTTTTTAGGTCACTCCACTTTGCAAACATTTCTTTGATCACTGAAGTAGCCTCTGCTTCCCTCTCTATTCCTCCTCTTCCTTGGATTCCTCATCTGCCGTCTGTTGCTATTCCTGCTGAAGGTCTTGCAACTTCTCAGTGGTTAGATCTTCTCTGTGGGCATCCACTAGCTCTCCCACATCCTCGCCACTCACATCTAAGCCATGGACTTCCAAAGGGACACAACAGACTCCACAACAGGTGTAGGGTGTCGTCAGGGTCAGCCTGAAACCCCTCAAAATCGTTCTCGAGATAACACTGCCCACAATATTTTCCAAGCAGAGTTCATTGTCCTGGAAGTTACTCCCTGCCAAGTCTTGACTATAAGGCTTATGCAGTTGAAGATATTGAAGTGATCCTTCCAGTACTCTCTTAGGGTCAATTCAGTCTCTGAGGTCACTTCAAAGCACCTTTGAAACAGCGCCTTGGTGTAGAGTTTCTTGAAGTTTGAAATTATCTGTTGGTCCATGGGCTGAATGAGAGGAGTGGTATTAGGGGGCAAAAATTTCACAGTGATGAATATAAATTAACCCTCTTACGTAGATTGGACGTATTAAACGTCGAGTCAAAATGTCTCCCGTATGCCGATTGGACGTATCATACGTCGGCTCAAAAAAGTTTTTTTAAAAATTCTCGGAAAAAATACTTATAGGCCTACCAGCCGAAAACTTTTGTATCACGCGCCTTGGGGGATGCTGGGATTCACGGATCAAGGCGTTGTTTTGTTTACAATCGTTACGCAGGCGCGCAAGCGCGAATTTCTTTCTTATCGCACTAAAAAGTATCAGTGACACATCTTGGGAATTATTTCGTCACTTTGACATAATTATTGCACCATTTTAAATTATCCTTTACATGAAGTATTATATATGAAAATGTGCGCAATTTCATGCACAATACAACTAAAAAATACTCATGATTGTAGCTTTATCAGTTTTGAAATATTTTTCATATAAATAACGATAAGTGCAAAAATTTCAACCTTCGGTCAACTTTGACTCTACAAGAAATGGTCGAGAAACGCAATTGTAAGCTAAAACTCTTACATTATAGTAATATTCAATCATTTGCCTTCATTTTTTGCAACAAATTAGACGTCTCTTAGCACAATATTCGATTTATGGTGAATTTATGAAAAAAACTTTTTCCTTACGTTCGTGCGATAAACTCTTCCGATAAATTTTTTCGTGCGATTGTCCTATGTTTGCACCCTTTTTAAATTTGCCGTTACATAAAGTTTTATATATGGAAATGTGCGCAATTTCCTGCACAATACAACAAAAAACAACCCATGGTTGTAGCTTTTATCAGTTTTGAAATATTTTCATATAAATAACGTTAAGTGCAAAAATTTCAACTTTCGGTCAACTTTGACTCTACCGAAATGGTCGAAAAAACGCAATTGTAAGCTAAAACTTTTATATTCTAGTAATATTCAATCATTTACCTTCATTTTTCAACGACTTGGAAGTCTCTAGCACAATATTTCGATTTATGGTGAATTTATGAAAAAAAAACATTACGTTCGCGCGGTAACTTCCGAAAAAATCAGAATTTTTTTGTGCGATTGTCGAAATGTTTGCACCATTTAAAATTAGCTGTTACATAAAGTTTTATATATTGAAAATGTGCGTAATTTCATGTAGAATACAACTAAAAATGATTGAAGGTTGTAGCTTTTTCTCTTTTTTTCGAAATATTTGCATATAAATCCACGATAAATAGAAAAAAAACCACGTTCGGTCAAATTTGACTCTACCGAAATAGTTAAAAAACGCAATTGTAAGCTAAAAACTCTACGGCCTAGTAATATTCTGTCATTTTTCTTCATTTTGAAACAAATTTGAAGTCTCTAAAACAATATTGTGATTTATGGTGAATTTTTGAAAAATATATTTAACCTTCACTCCGCGCGCCGATTCGCGGCCCGCAAGTCTCCGAAATACGTACATGGCATTATCCTAATATTTGCTCCTTTTCATATTAGCCTTTTTATAGAGTTTCATATATCAAAATGTGCGCAAATTCATGAAAAATACAATAAAAAATAATTGAAGGTTGTAGCTTTTTCCATCTTCGAAATATGTCCATATATATATATATATTAAAATTTCGACATTCGGTCAAATTTAACTCGTCCGAAATGGTCGAAATCTGCAATTCTAATCTAAAACAAATGTACAGTATCGTAATATTCAATCATTTGTCTTAATTTTGAAACAAATTGGAAAGTCTCTAGAACATTATTTAGAATTACGGTGAATTTTTGAAAATAAAATTTTTTTACGTCCGCTCGTTACGAATTCGTACATCATTTTGTGATAATATTTTTCCGGTGTTGCTTTTATTGTTTTACAATGTATTATATATCAAAATGATTGCAATTTAGTGTACAATACAACGCAAAAAAAAGTAACTGGTTAGCTTTGACCGTTTTCTGCACAGCGTGATTTGAATACAATTATGTATGAATTTTTTTTTTTCGCTACCATATATCGCATTATTTACATATGATAATGATATTATTTTTCATTTCTGATGGTTGCATTCTAAACTTCAGGCAATGACAAAAAAAGGAGCCAAAAATGAACTCTTAATCTTCAAAAGTACGCGCGCTGGTAATTTTTTGAAAAAATTATTTTTTCCACTTCCGCGCTCACTCCAAACCAGGCCCGGCATACGGGAGACGTTTTGATTTTTAGGGCTCTGGCGTAAGAGGGTTAATCCAGCAACTGGTCTTCCAAGCCAAGAGGAAGAGCAGGAGCATTGTCTATTACCAGGAGGCACTTGAAGGGCAATTGATTTTCTTGCAGGTATCTTTTCATATTGGGGTCAAACACTTCACTGAGCCACTCAACAAAAATTTGCCTCGTGACCCATGCTTTCTTATTGGCCTTCCACATCACAGGCAATCTGTTCTTAGTCACATGGTTTTTCTTGAACACTCAGGGAGTTTCAGAGTGATACACCAGTGGCGTTTCCACAGAACAAAAGAGTTACCATGTCTTTCATAGGCTTTTGCTCTGACAATGAAGTTTCCTCCTGCATGTTTTAGGCCCGTTTGGGCATTTTATTTTTTCAGAACAGCCTGTCTCATCATTCAGCCTCAAGATATTGCTTGAATTCCTGAACGAATTCTCAGGTAGCATGTTCACCTGAGCTCACAGTCCCGCCATGCTGTACGACACTATGGATGACCATACACTTTCTGAATTTTTCAAACCAACCTCTGTTGGCCTTGAAATCACTTAAAGCAGTACTTGTTGTTGGCTTTTTCTTACATAAATCAGAATGCAACATCTTAGCTTTCTCACAAATGATCGCTCCAGACACACTATTCCCCTACTAACTGTTTTTCGTTGATCCACAACAACAACAACTTTTCAACATCTTGCACTAACTGCGGTCTCTGTTTAGAAAATAATGTGACCTCTTTCGCAACATCAGCTGCTTTAATTTCATGTTTCTTTGCTAGGATAGAGCTGATTGTCAACACTGACTTACTGTACATCCTATCGAGATCAGCTACATGTGCACCACTTTCCTACTTTGGTACAAGTTCTTTCTTGAATCCTTTCGTATTTCTGGCCTTTTTCACTAAAGAGGAGGCAGTTGCAGCTTTCTTTGGCACCATGATGGCTACTTTGCAATGTGTTTTATAGTGAAATGGGCACAAAACACAAGAAATACGTGCATTGATGCAGACTAGGATGGGAGGTGCTTGTCAGATGAAAAACAAAGCTAGAATGGGTCACGAGAAAAAACGGGATGCTTTGTTTAGGTGTTTTATACGGGGCTCAGTCACACGCTAGACCCTGTATGGAGCGTTTCTGAGTGTACGAAAACCGAGAAAAGATTTCAGGAAATATATATATATATATATATATATATATATATATATATATATATATATATAT
>NC_087209.1:40037297-40047297 GCF_015104395.2 Macrobrachium nipponense | reverse complement strand
ATTGAAACATTCTGTTTTAAAGCTAAGGACTATATTTCGGTGGACTGACTCCCTTATCCAATAGTGAAAGGCAGAAGTTACATTTGTGAATTATATAGTGGGAGATATGTGCTTAGGTGATGCCTGGGGTCACTGCTAAGCTGATGTTGGTTCTGTCAATTGTCTTAATCCGCTTCATGATTGCCTTAAGGAAGAGATTGTCTATATGGGCAAAGTCCCAGGTTCCATTAGAAAGGTTGATCATATAATCTTGTTGTTTTATCAGTGAAGATTTTACCATCTGACATTTGTATTGACATCTGGTTTTCTGTAAATTTTGGGATGAGTTCTAATCCATGGTATGGTTTTTGTTATATATATGATGGAAAATTGCGAACTACGGTGTCCATATCCAACAGAGTGTTTATGTTGAGTTTATCTTTCTGAGAAAGATTTTCCTGTGAATCAATAGTATGACTTATCACAATCCCCACAAGGAGTTTCATAGATTCCTACATCTTTAGAAACTGTTTTCCGCAAAACGTTAATTAAGGATTTCCCCAATGTATTCGGATAAGTGAAGATGAAAGAGTATGGGGTGGCCTAATGTTTGTGTGATCTCTTGTTAATTATCCCAGTGAGGGATTATGATTTTGTTTGTGAATATTTCCTTTTCTTTGTTTTCTGTGGGTTTGTAAAAAATGCTCTATCCTTTATGTATGGCTTTTTCTTTTGTATGCATGGGGGATTTTAATAAAGATAAGTTGATTTCTGATTCTTTCAAGTTATTTGTTAAGAAAATCTTGAGAGCAAATTCTCAGGGTTCTAAGAAATAAGTTACTTGTTATGCAAAGTTTAACAGAAATGACATCATAGCATTAAAAATGTATGTTTGAAAGTGAGATTGTCACTTTCTTGAAGACAGTGAATTTGTAGTTGTTATTAGTTCTGATGATTAAGACGTCTAAAAAGTAGATTTGATTATTGTTTTCTCATTCTACTCTAATTTCATGCTCGGAACCAAGGAATTTAATTTTTGCGGACAGACAGTAAAATTGTCCCACTTGCCTTTCCAGTATGTTACGATGTCGTCTACATAACAAAGTCAAATCATATCTGCCGGTTTGATAGGGTTTAAAATTACTGTTTTGAAATACTCCACATATAATTTTGCTAACACAGGACTGGGCGGATTCCCCATACTGTAACCAAAATTTTTACTGTAAAAGTTATCACCAACGGAAAAGACATTAAAAGGGGATAGTAACTTGGCTAACCATTTTGAAATTCTGTAGTTAAAAGCTCTAGCACACGAGATTATGGGACAGAAAGGGATGTTATCTTTGTGAGTTTTGGGGAGCCCATAGAGATAAAGTAATTTGGGATTGATTCCTTTAAAACTTTCCAGAATTTCCATAATTTTCATACTTTTAAGGATTATTTCTGATTTTTCTGAAGAAACCTATTGGGACATTATGGCTCGGGTTTTTTGTTAATTTCTCATAGATAGTTGTATCATTTCAAAGTTCACTGATATTTTCTTAGTAGAAACTCTTGTCCAATAACAATTTTACCGTTGTTACTTGATCTAGTGATTATAACATCTAGATTGCAGAGTGAGTTTATAGCTCTCGAAAATCCTTTAGGCAAGGGGCATGTGTTGTGTCTGGTTAGGATATTTAGAAGAATTCCCATCCGACATTTTTTATTTCTTGTAACTGTTATTGGCAATTAATTTATCCAATGTTACTAGGAAGTCGAGTTCATGTTTTTTATCAGGCTTAAGGGCTAATGACAAACATAAGTTTAGACTATGGATTGGTTATTAGTTACGGAGCACATGGATAGATTCATAACTTTATTTTGTGGAACTAAAGGGTTTCAAATCCTATTTTCAATTAATGAATTAGGTTTACAAACAATCCCATTATAATGAATAACACTACTGCGAGCACCTGTGTCAATACAAATTGAGGATAGGTACCCACATGTAGACTCTGAAGTGACGAGACAGAGAATATGCTGAACTTGGCTGATGTTTTTTCGGTGCGTGTGGAGGTCGTCCTTCATATTCTTGATATTTTCTTCGAGGAACATCCTGTGAGATGGAGGAAAGAGATCGTATATTATTGTCCATTTATGGAAACCTTGCATTTTTGGGGGTACTTGTTCCTTCAGCCATTCTTCTAAGAAGTCTTTCTGATATTTTAGGTGGAAGAACTCATCTCGATGGTAGGCTGGCTTCACCTCAGGCTGGTGTTGGAAATTCCAAGATGAGCGAGGAAAGTTCATGATGGGTTTCAATGTAAATAAATTCTCCTGTTAAGACAGGATATATATCAAGTATAAAAGGCCCATTAAAACACTGATGTAAAGCTAAGGACCATATTTTGGCGGACTGACTCCCACCCTTATTTCTTAGAGCTCTGGGAATTTGCTCCCTAGATTTTCTTAACAAAGAACTTGAAACAATCAGAAAGCATCTTATCTTGTTAAAATAGCCTAAGCACACAATAGAAAAAGCCGTACACATAGCAAAGAGCATTTTTTACTAACCTGCAGAAAAAAAGAAAAGGGCAAATTCACAAACAAAATCATAATCACTCCCAATGATAATTTACCAGATATCACACAAACTTTAGGCCACCCTAACCCTATCGTCTTCACTTCTCGGAATACACTGGAGAAACCTTTAACTAACGTTCAGCAGAAACCAGTATCTAAAGATGTAGGCGTCTATGAAATCCCCTGTAGAGAAATATGATGTCATATTATGGATTCACAGGAAAATCTCTCTTTGGAAAGATTAACTCAGCATAAGCACTCAGTTAGATATGGACAACATAGTTCAGCAATTTTCCATCATATAGATAACACAAACCTTACCAGCAGCTGTTTATACAAATGTCAGATGGTAGAATCTTCACTGATTATATGATCAACCTTTCCAATGGAACCTGGGACTCTGACTATATAGACAATATCTTCCTTAAGACAATGATTACATGGAATAGGATAATTGACAGACCAACGGCGGCTTAGCGGTGACCCCAGGTATCACCTAAGCGCATATTTCCCATTATATGTTACACAAATTTAACTTCTTCTGTCCTTCAGTACTTAATAAGAGTGGGAGTTAGTTCACTGTAATTAGTCCTTAGCCTTAAACCAGAGTGTTTTAATGGGCCTTATGTATGTATGTATGTATAATATACATATATATATATATATATATATATATATATATATATATATATATATATATATATATATATATATATATATGTGTGTGTGTGTGTGTGTATGTGTGTGTGTGTGTTGCGCGCGCGCGCGTGTGCGTGTGTGTGTGTGTGTGTAATTGTGAAAAGATCACAAAAGTACTTGTTATAATATTATTAACTTTAATCGAAAACGTTAAATTTTTCCAGTTCTTCTGTTCTTCCATTACTTTTATTTAGTCATTTTCCAATCCTGGAGGAGTATATAAAACAAAATAAAAAACAATGCAGGAAATTGCAAGATCCTACCCTTGGATTCCAGGGACCAGTATATATATTAGACTAATTTGGAAACTCGTTCGTGATTGACGTAAGCAATTTGGAGTCAAGACAAATCGAAAGTTTCAAAGGTTTCCCCAGCGATTTAGGAACAGGTTGTCAGTCTTAAGACGACCTGCACACACAACACAGACACATTTCTTAAAAGAGAGGAATATGGGTATGCCTATGTCAAAGTAAGCTAGATACGGGCGTGTGTGTAAGCATGCGTCTACGATCAAGTAATGAATTTATACATACGTTCTATCTACGTATTGGTGTTTATGTCCGTGTATGGGGTCAAAGAGTTGCGTTTATTTATACGTTGATGCGTCTCATGAGTTGTAAATGAGAATTGCATTAAGAAAATATTAATTATTCTGAAAAAACAGGGATATTTTTCTTTTGCCTTTTTGATTTACGAATGACTAAAAAAATTATATACGAATCTTACTTTAGACATGTGTTGCTTATTCAGTAGTTTATAAGATCTCTGTTCCTTCCTAAATAACCCAGATGTTGTGACGCCAGTTTTAATATACACAATCATTCCATCCTACATCTTTATATAATTTTTCTGCTTAGTAAAAGTGACTGTCTGATCTGGATTTGAGATTAAATAAGTAGAAATTAATTGCTCACTTTTATATTTGTAAAACTGTTTAGGCAAATGTGAGAACATGATTGCGTTGGTCCAAGAAATAGGTGCATGAAATTGAATGTAACATGTGAACCACTTTTGAAAATTTGTTATTTTCTAGCGATGTTAGTGTGAAAAACAAAGTTGCAAAGTGGAAAGTTATTGGGGAAATTTATCTTAGATTATAATATACGGTTATTCGCAAGTTATCATAAAAATTTATTACTATTGATAATAATTTTGATGATAATAATTTCGCTCCAAATGTTGTGATTTATATTGCAAATATCTTCAGGTTTTAGTATTAGTTGAATTCCGTCCATTTACTCTTCTAAAAAAATGAAGTAAAAAAGTTTGGCATAGGACAATAATTACCTTTTTTTATATTTTCTTATAATTCAATTAAATACAGAGAGAGAGAGAGAGAGAGAGAGAGAGAGAGAGAGAGAGAGAGAGAGAGAGAGAGAGAGAGAGAGAGAGAGAAGGAAAATATACAACTTTTTGCGACACTGAGGACCTTGCTTCCTTTCTCTGTTTTGACAATCAGTCGATGAGTTACTTGTTTGAGATGCACATAGCCATACAATTTCTTAATCATCTGTAAATGTAAGTTCTTAAAATGGTAAAAAAGCAATGATATATAAAAAATATGTTCGCTATTAAATATGAACTTTTCCACACTGGGTACAGTGCCTACTGTCATATTTCCCTTTTCGCTTTAACAGATACAGAAATATGTTTTCAAAATAAAATCTCTTTAAACCATTCATGAATTTGTTTATTCTTATATTGTTTGAGGAAACATTTAATTTTGAATTTATCACTTGGTATTCTTTTTAAGCTTTCCAGTGCAATTCAGTTAATTGGATTCCCGCGTAGTTGCTCTTCAAGTGGAAGGAACCTTTGAAAAAAAGCACACACACACACATCTAGGACACCTTTTGTCTCGGTTTGAATTACAGCATTCGCCATTGAAAGCATTTAGTATTCTACACCTTTAGGAGAGAAAAAAAATTAAGTAATGTTCGGGAAAAAGAGATCTGTGGAAGTCTACGTAAGAAAAAAGGAAAAAAACGTGAAGGAGGAAAAAAGACCGGAGTGACAGGATATAGGCATGTTCACTAACATTCCAATTCCCTTCCACAACGACCTATACTTGCCAAACGAACTACCAGACGACGAAATACTTTTGTGTCTATTTCGTTCACGAAACCTGGGATTTTGAAAGCATGCTGTTAAACCTGCAGACGAAAAGAATGAGGTCACCAAAAGTGCTTTTAGTGAACTGAATGAGAGTATCGATTCGAACTCAAAAGAATTTTTTTCAAAGAGGAGTTGCAACAGCGTGTACAGCTGAGGGTGCATTGTGTAGGGTCAATTAACGCTACTCGGTGAAATACTATTTGTTTGTTCTCTCTCTCTCTCTCTCTCTCTCTCTCTCTCTCTCTCTCTCTCTCTCTCTCTCTCTCTCTCTCTCTCTCTCTCCTTTGCTCGCAGAAGTTCATCATATCAATGTTTATTCCAAGGAACATTCATTCGGATAATTTGGAGCCAATATTTGATGAAAATTTCTTATACTCATTATTGTGAGTCATGCCTACCAAGTGTCGTGTTTTCACTAGAGGTGGAGGTTCATAACGATTGCTCTATATGCCTTTCATAGAGATGCATGTTTGCTTAACTCTGAGTAACCGAGCACCTTTGAAGTCACTGAATGTATATTTCTCGATGTTTAAATTTTTCATGTAATGCCATTTGCCATACAAAAATCATAAATGGACCTGTAAATAAATGTTGACCCTTCAGTTTGTAACTGATGAGTAATATGATTTGATAACAATGATCATGGAGATAGTAAAACCATGATATTGGAGAATGTTCGTTTAATTAGTCTTATACTCTAGATAATTTTCAAGTGAAAGTAATGACAAATGCTGCAGCGAGGGCATTAATCCACAATACAATTTTATGGACCAGGTACCCTTCTGTCAATGGAATTTGTGAAACGAGAGAAATGTTATTCCTTTATCTTGCCATCTGTCTCCCTTCGATCTTCATCCTCTCACAGGTTCCTCCTAAGCACTATTCACTTCATCATCGTCATCCATCCTCAACACATGCCCATACCATCTTAATCGTGACTCACTTATCACCTCTGTAATCTTTACTAAGCCTGCCCTTCTTGTTTCATCCTTTTCCAATCTCTCAAGCAGTGATATTCCCATAATCCACCTCTACATTTTCATATCTGTTCTCTCAAGCTTCACTTCTTCTTTTCTTCATAGGTCTCATGTATCTAATCCATACAGTAACAGTGGTCTTATCACGTGCAATAGATCTTGACTTTTAGCTTAATTGGCATTTTCCTATTACATACTACTCGAGCTACCTTTCTCCACTTCCCCTATGCAGCTTTTATCCTACTGTCAACTTCAGCCTCACATCCTCCCTCTTGGTTTAAAGTAGATCCAAAGTATTTAAATTTTCTGCCTATTTTATAAACGAGCTTCTTTTTTCCTGTATCACTATTCTTTCTATCTTCCCTACTGCTCAGGGAAACCTCTGTTTTTTATAGTCACCTTTAAGCCATCCCTCTCTAAAGATTCCTGCCACTCTCCAACCCTTTTCTGTAAGTAACTCCTTATTTTCAGCAGTAATCACCAGACCATCGGCAAACAGCAACTTCCACAGAACTTCAGTCTTGACCTCATCACTTAACACATTCATAACCAGCACAAGTATAAATTGGCTTAATGCTGACCACTGGTGTAATCCAATGCTAACTTCAAAATTGTCTATTTCCCCAACTGCTCTTATTACTTTTGTGCTCTTTTTTTATATATATATATATCAATCTCGACACGCCTAACCAAATTTTCTGGGACTTTCCTTTTCCTCAAACACCAGAACATCACTTCTATTGGGATTCTATCAGATGCTTTCTCTAGGTTTATAAAGGCAAAATAGAGTTCCTGGTTTCCTTTTAGCCTCTTTTCCTATAGATGTCTTACTATGAAGATGGAATCCACTATCCTTCTTCCTCTCATGAATCCATAATGCTGTTTCCCGATCTTTGCTGCATTTGTGATCCTAATTAAATACGAAAAAAACTAAAAAAAGGGAAATAAACATAAAAATATAATGAAAAATTATCCTCAGATGAAATACATTTCCCTAATTATATATATATATATAATATATATATATATATATCTATATATATATATATATATATATATATATATATATAGATATATATATATATATATATATATATATATATATAGTATATATATATATATATGATATATATATATATATATATATATATATATATATATATATATATATATATATATATATATATGTATATATATATATATATATATATATATATATATATATATATATATAAATATATATTATATATATACTATATATATATATATATATATATATATATATATATATAGTATATATATATAATATATATATATATATATATATATATATATATATACATATATATATATATATATATATATATATACTATATAATACATACATAATATACATATATATCTATATATATATATATATATATATTATATATATATATATATATATATATATAATATCATATATATATATGTGTGTGTGTTTGACAAAAGTGTCTCAGACAGAAGTTAGCCCAATATGTGTTTAATTTACACTCGAGTTAACAATGCTTCTTGATGACAAGAAAATTGCTTTGAAGTTTGGTTGCTTTTCATTTAGGTGCATATAGATTTGGTTTTCGATCTGCGTTTATGATATTTCATCATTTCCAAATGTTTATGTTCTTATTTAAAATGTAACTGGATTGTCAGGGCATTAAGCAAGATCAAATATGATATAGTAAAATTATTTTCGCCTGAGTCCTAAGGATTATTGGCGTTAAAAGTAAATTACAGTACGATTAATATAAATTCCTTGTTTAATGTCCAACTAGATTGTTAAATGTAATTGTTTGCACTAATTTTTCTTAAACTTTAAACGTGTTTAAAAGTTACTGATAATTCCTTGTAAAACTCATCATCTAATTCAAATTTCTCTACCACTGAAATGTAAAAGCAAACAAGGTACGGAAGTTTTTGGAGATCACCCGAAAAACATGAATGATGATAATTCTTTGTCCGTCCTAAAAAGCCAATGCTTAAGTATTTAATTTTTGGTTAGTTAAGGCCTATTGGTGTTGTAAAATTCTCTTAAGACCAGGCAGTTAGACCTTAATCTCTGTTGACAAGGTATCTATAAAGACTCAATGAGGCCCCAAGGCTTTTAGGCCCTCGAACGGAGTTACACTAGTTTTATCAAATCACTTTAAATTGAGATTTTAAAATCATTCTATTCTGTATTATGATCAGAGCAATTTATGGGTAGCTCCTTTTGTATAAATAAGAACGTTTGAAAAGAGAACATTCCACAAACTTAGAAACAAGTAGGGATTTCCAAAGACAGACATTACATTGAAATATAAATACCTAGAGTTTGTTTGGTAATATCGGTAAATTACTTCCTCATTATTTTCCTTCGAAAGATAACCAAATAATTTTTTTAAGCTGTTAAATTGTCAATTTCCAGTTCAGGAACCTAAAGCAAAAACCTGAGCTATCAGTAAAAGTTACCAACATTCCACTAAGAAGTACTTATCTTTGGGGATAATCCTCTGACGTTTCAGAGGAGTAGAAGACAGATATAGAAATTTGGTACAGTCATTTATTTTAAATTCGATACAGTAATGTTTCAGTTATATTTCACATTTTCTGTAATTGTCTCTAAGTATTTCCTATCTTTTAGCTGTCAAATTCCGTGTAAAGAAGCCATTCAGGAGGGTAAATTCATATGATGCAAAGATGTCTCCTAAATTAAACATAGCTGTAATAACTTTCAGTCCCTCGTATTCCAAGGGATTTCACAAGTTTGGACATTTGCATCGCATTAGCAACTTAATGGTATCTAAAATTGCGGCCAGTGTATGCAGAATTACGCATTTAATTCGTGGGAAAAACCTCTAAAGTTTAATGGCATATTTAAGTAAAGAGAGTTTGGGGAATAAACAGATTTTCTTTTTGGTAAATTAAGCATTTATAAAGCCATGGAATAAACCATTTAGGAAAATATTGCCGATGAATATTCTGGCATATAAGGCTCTTAATACTGAAGAGACCCAAGGACCTGAGAAAGCATTTTCATCTCTTCTATAAAACAGTTTGTACGCTATCTATTGACTGTCTCTGCTCACTAACTTAATGCTGCAGTAGGGGCTGTCTTACTAATACTTTTATTCGTATTATTATTTCCTTTCCTCTTGAAGTATTTGGGATTCAATCTTGTATTTTTCTCTGCCATATCAACAATATTTTTAGTATTATTTTTGTTCCTCCCCTGTACTACTGCAACATACCGTTTTCCTTGGCACAACAAGCTAATAACCAAGAACGAGGGCTATCACTAATCTAGGGTTCAGCTACAATATTCAGGTTTACACCTTCAGAATTTCATCTGTAGCTGGCGTGAAGGACTCATTTAAAGCCGCATGGACGACTGGGTGGTTGGCCGGTAGCAATTCCCTAACTTAGCATATTAAGCAAAGCGCTACCTCTCAACGACGGCGTGCTCTTGCGGTGATTGCATCTTCCAAAACCAATGATTTTAAAAGTTTGTAGTTAAACTTTTACCTTTAATTATAAGGAATGTTTTGAATTGCAGGGATAAAGTAATATTAACTTTTTATTAAGGATTGTATTCTATTTAGCGACTCTATATATATATATATATATATATATATATATATATATGTATA
>NC_087209.1:40024797-40034797 GCF_015104395.2 Macrobrachium nipponense | reverse complement strand
GATTATTGGGGCACTGGGTAGGCTGAGATATGGGAGCAGGAGTGAGAGAGAGCAGGGCAAATTTTTTTTCAAAGAACTCTGCAGCGAGATGTGGGTGGAGTAGGCGTCCACACATCTGTAGCACTCCAAAATAGTTTTAGGAGCCTTGTCCACCAAGTGGGTGGCAAGATCAGGCTGAGCATAGGACAGGAAGTCTTCTAATTGAAAAAGTTCTAAGACCTCCTCAACAGATGTTGTGTTGGAGGCCTTCATCCACCTATGGATTGCTGGTGTCCTCTTGGCTGCCTACTCTGTCCATGTTTGGTTAGCCTCCTTGGGCATGCTCCTCCACATCTGCCTCCACCGGTCTGGGGTTAGCTCGTAAGCCCCAAGGGTTGCCTCTTGGAAAAGGGCAAGATCTTGTCACTCATTCAGGGGGAGGGCCTTGAATACAGTCCATCCTTTGCCAGCGAGATGCTTGCCAAGGAGGGTTGGATTGAATTTCTCAAACACCTGCTCGACATGATCAAGCCAGGTGTCGGGTTTGCTATCATCCCAAGTCCTAATGAGGGTTCCCAGGCTGTAGAAGTGAGAGTGTGAGGGGGGGGGGGGGGGGGGGGGGGGTGGGGGGGGGGGGGGGGGCATGGCACTCGGGGGTGCCAGAGTGGTACTCTGGACTGCCAAAGCCAGTTGATGTGCTCTTTCTGCAGCTTTTCTTCTCTCTTGGGCTCCTCTATCTGCAACTTCCCTTCTCTCCTTGGCTTCTCTTTCTTTCTCTCCCTCAGCTTCTTGTAATGCTCTTTCAGCTGCTTCTCCTCGCTCTTGTGCTTCTCTCTCTTTCTCCCTTTTGGCTGCCTGGAATGCTCTCTCTGCAGCTTCTTTCGTTTTATTGTTCACCCAATTTATCTGTTTTGCGCCCAGCCTCATAGCTCTTCCAACTTCGGTGAAGGCCCTGACCTCCCCAAGTGCTGCGATACTGGCCATCTTCTCAGCAGTAAAACACTAATAGTCTAGCCTAAGAATAATAGGGTGGAAGGCAGTCACAAAATTTACAAATGTCGCCAAGGGTATGCAGAATACTCAGTGCTATACCAGGGAAATAACAAGGATCCCTATGGCTGGAATATCTGAAGAAGCAGATGAGAGGATAGCCAGAAGGCGGAAAATGTCCTCCATGTATTGCCAAAACCTCATGCAGGTGACGTGGGAAATAATAGTAAAACAAATTGTAAATACCTCATGCAAATAGCGTGGGGATGGCATTCTAATAGTATAAATGAAATCCCTTCCAGTGTGGAAAACTCATGCAGACAATGTGGAAATGCTAGTCAAACCAATTATAAATGCTCCATGCAAGGGGCATGGGAACTGGTAGTGTACTAGACTGTAAATGAAAGCCACTCCAGTGCGGAAAACTCACACAGACGATGTGGAAAATGCGGTTGTAAACAAGTTAGATCCCTGTAAATAACAGCACAACTAAGCTGTAATGGTCATGTAAATTAGTGCTATGTATAGGTGGAAAAGTCAACTCCGATAATTAGGGAAATTGCTGTAATAGTGCACCGGAAAACTCAATGCCGACGATACTCGACATAAAAATATCTGTAATTTACAGTTACTACCGCAGTGTAGTGCAGTGGAAAACTTAAGGCCGATACTTTAGCGAAAATGACCGTAAAACCTCTGTAATGTACAGATAGTACTGGTGTGTAGTGTGGCAGAGAACTCAACACCGATAGTAGAATGAATTTCGTAAACACAGAAACCTCAACTTGAATACTGTGTTGTAATGGGATCTGTAAATGCCAGTTTAACTGGGTTGTAAAAATTATTAAAAGAAGGAATTTTGCCATGTATTCACGGAAACTCAATGTGAAAAGCCATGGTAAGTGGAGTTGATACAAAAAAATTTATATATGGGGTTTATTTCGTCTCGAGGATGAAGACAAAAGGAGGATAAATAAAATTATTTTTTGCCAACGCAAATCTTTGTTTTGTCTTACCCTTTCAACGCTAGTTGGGAATGTTCAGAAATCTTAATTCATGCTAGCATCATAAATAACTAAAGGGAAGAGGAAGAACAAAAATAGAGTCTCTTACTGCTGGGTAACTACTGACTCCACATAACTCCCGTTATACTGTACCCTTTTTGCAACTCTAGTTTTCCTCGTGAAACTAAGAGCTACCAGTTATAACTCGACAATTTAAATTCATGGAGAATTTGGCTTTCACACAGGCCGTGAGGCGGAGGGGAAGGGGAGTTTTGGGGGAGATTGGATTTGTACCTAGCCATAATCCACGGCTGCATTAGGGGACTTTTAGGGAAAGGCTGAGACAGAAAAACCAACACATGCCCTTAAGTAGCTGCCCTTGGTGTTTAGAAAAACAGTAAATTATTTGTCTGCTTTGATTATCTCTCTTTACACAGAATAGAAGCATTGACTGTTGATTTTTTTATGACTTATTCTAATGTTAAATAAATTTATGCCAACGTTTTTTTCTCTCTTTTTTGTTTCACTTATTTACTCTTCTTTTACTTTTCATAAAAGGGAACAAAGCAATAGGACTTGATTGGACACGTGGCCAGGGATTTCTCCAGGAACACTCCTCATGTAAAAGGATTTTAACTCTCCCTATCCTTCCTAGACATGCGAGAGAGAGAGAGAGGAAGAGAGATATAATGAGCTCAGGCTATAGTGAAACAGTGCAGATTCTTTTTTAAAAGCGTAGCTATGGAATCTCTTTACGACATGGGATTCAACTATTTACACTGAAATATGGCACTGGTATTCATTGTACTCCGTAAATACTTTCATATGCTTCATACAATAGCACATTAACAAACAAACAAAAATGCTAAGGTTAAATTTTTCTCTCTCTTTGTTATTGGGATGCATGTAGTTCTAAAATCTTCCTATCGCTATTCTTAATGGCAGTCAGATTTTATTCACCCCTAACTTGAATCCCTAGTTCTACACAATTAACGAGAAAGGAAAATAAGAATTTGGGAAACCTTGTTTTTGCTTGCTCAAAAATATTAAAAGGAATTTAGGTTCATTTCTCTTTGTAATACCAGTTTAACGATCGCTACGACTGGAAAATGAAAATTAATTTTCATATGAAACTGGAATAAGTCACCATTTAGTAATGAACTGCTCGTTCCCTCAGTGAAAATGTATTTATATGACTTACTGCCACTCTTAAAATGGCCTTGCCTGGCTGAAGGGCGATATTACTAAAAGGAAGAATTTACATAAACTCTGGCCCTTATTTAACTGAACTATATTTACATTTAAATTACGTGTAGGTGCAGAAATTAATGGAAGGAGGTCGATGGCAGGTCCACCAAAAACATGTGGCTGCGAAATGACCCTGACCCCGATGTCTGATTTGTACAAAGCAGGTTATTTAAATGCAGTCATTGTTTCAAGGGTTCCCATTTCCCTCTCACAATCAGGCACGATATTTTGTCTGCAAAGAGATTGCATTCTAGCATCAGTACTAAGGTGATGGACACGTGGGAAAAACGTTACACATTACTTGCTCTTAGCATTGCATATTAAAGCTCACTCAAGGGGGCATAGAATGCTGCTTTATTAACTGAGAGGATGTTTAACATCATTACTAGCATCACAAAGGAATCAATCACAGCAGTTAACCAAAATTGGAGAGTGAGAAGCTGAGCCAAGAAGGGGAGAAAGTCGCCTTGGAAGAATGAAAGGATATACAGACAAGAGGCAAAACTGATTTACTAACTGCACTAGAAATTACTCGCATAGTACATGGAAACCCTTGGTCTTGTTGACTTTTCATCTTCTGATTGATCTTTGCACTATGGATGGTAAAAGAACATGTGTGGGATCCCCAGAGGAGCAGGGGGTAAAAAGGGGGAAGTGGTGTCCTGCAGATGAGAGGTGTCTAAATTTTAGAGACCTCTGAGGATTTTCTGAGCAATTTCTGAGGGCGAGCTGCTGTGGCCTCATCCTTTTAAAATCTTCAGGATCCCTGTGGAGATTAGTTCTAAGGCAGCCAATAGGAATAGAGATGGCTTAGAGAGAACGAGGGCTTTCTGTTCAGATGGACAACTTAAATAAATGAACTGTCTTTAGAAAAGGGTATCACTTTTACTTGCTTCCGATTAAAATCCTGAACAAAATTTTTTTGCACTTCCTAAGACAGTTTTTTATATGCTTTGCACCAACTAATTCTTTCTGCTGAGATAACGACACCTCGGCCATCCTAGTGTTAAAGTAATACTCTTTGTGGCTACAACAGATGTTATTGTCGCTTTATTTTTCAGTGGTTATTTTAGATGACTCTTATTATTAAATGACAGAAGTCCTGTATTCTAAATTTGTTTGACTGAACTGGCAATATTTGTAATAACTTCTAGTAAATTTAACAATTGTTTGTCAAGCATAATTGGTATTTGATCACCAAACGACAGAGAGCCAAATCAATTGCGAAACAGTCGACAATCTAACTTCACACTACTTACCCCCTCTGAATCGCTTTATATTGTGTGGAGTTGTTTTTCTTTTCAAGAACTGCTTCATATACTGAAACAAAAGTTTTCACATTTCCAATAGTATATTTTGAATATACTTCAAAATACCTCATGAGAGAGAGCCTGCAAATATAGACGTAATCAACAACATTTATGATTAACATTTTTTGACAAGTAAAATTTATAAAAGTGAATATGAGAAGGCTATTTCACTGAATCCAAATATGACTGATATTAGCCAACTTGTTTTTGTATGCGGAATCGTCATTCTCACAGTCTCACCCGACATTCTATATAATAAGCGGTAAAATGCTACAATATGAATTAATTCTCTCCTTTTCAGTCATTTTTCTGTTTAGCATCGACAGCTTTCTGGTAATTTCTCAGCTTTGCAATATTAATGTGAAAGTATTTGCTTTCTAAATGATGATGAATTGTACTTCAAACTGAAGCCAAAATAAGGGAGAACTACAAAAATATCCTGTGAACGTTTCGAAATAAACGAATCTGTTATGAGCTGGTATAGACGAATATGCTCTGAAACTCCCTCCCTTCCACCCGATAGTTTTTCATTAGGCCTACATGGACTTTGAGGCTCAGTTTTCCAAAACATTTTAATTAGTCTTTTTGACAAAGTAACGCCAAGGATCTTGGAGGGAAGTTTTTATTGGATATTCGATTATTTTGAACTTCCCCATGGGCCGCCAAGATTTCTTTTGATTCTCGGGGTATGTTACTAAGGTTTGATTTAAATCTATAAAGTATAGGTTGCAAGAAGCTCTCTCTCTCTCTCTGTCTCTCTCTCTCTGTCTCTCTCTCTCTCTCTCTCTCTCTCTCCATGCCATGACCAATCAGTATGCAAGAAAGGGATGAGAAGGGAAGGCCGTATCGTTGTGACGTGACTCGGGGTTCTTAAAGTACCTTTATTCTGCAAACTCGTAAAATGTCCAGTTGTGAGAGAATCTGTTCCTTGGTGTGCTGGACGGCAAGTGTACATTTGGCAAATACACTTTCAAATACTAACTAGATCATAGACAAACACAGATGGTTCATCAGTAATGCGGCAATCACCCATCCCTCAAACATTCCATTCATATATTTTTACCTTGCAAATATATTACTGCCTCTCTTGGTTCACTTGTTCTGTGACTTGCGTCATTCCTAATCTCACAATCATTCGTTATCCCTCAATCCCAAATATTTATACTAATAAACTGTTTCCATTCTTTCACTGTCCACAGTAGAATTCATCACTTCATGTCTCCCATTTCAACATAAGGCCTCATCCACGGTTACACTCATTCTCATCTTTCTCCTTATGCAAACACTCTGAAACGCTTTCATTATCTGCAGTCAGTGCTGTTTTATCTGCAAATATTAGCCATTCTGCACTCCAATCACGACCCATTTTCTTATACCTTAACTCAAAACGAACATCGAATTTTCTTTAAGAGGTTTCATGTCACTCGTTATATACGAACATGCACACAACACATGCAAACATACATACCTAAACTATATATATATATATATATATATATATATATATATATATATATATATATATATATATATATATATATAATATATATATATATATGTGTGTGTTGTGTGGGGGGGGGGGGGGGGGGGGGGGGTGTCTGTGTCTGTGTGTGAGTGTGTGTGAATTTAAGAGTCGATGGGCTTGCAAAATTGGATTTACAGCATCTAACTATGAAAAAAAGAAATAGAAAAACGTCGGCTAGGGGCCAGGTTAAAATTCAAGGGAAAATTGTAACTAGTACTGGAAACACTTGCCTGGAGCACTAGACACGCGTTCGGAACCCATGTCGAGATTTGCAGCTCGAAAGGTAAGCCTAAGCTTTTGCAAGAAAAAGGAAGTCCACCTTACAGCAGGTGGGGATGGAGCAGGACGACAATGCAACATGAGAGCTCCTACAAACAAATGTGCGATACACACAAAGAGTTGGACATGTGGTGTGGCCACCAACACTTACTTGCTTAAGGTAAAATTTCCATTCACAGCTTCCTCAGAGGGGGAGGGGGGCGAGGATTTGAGCTCAACCACAAACTTACGTTATCTCCTTCAGTAAATTTGCTTAACAATTGTTAATATCAGGAGGTCAAACAAGCAATAAGCATTTGCACACCCCATTCAGGGGAACCACTACTCTTAAATCCGAGTATCATATAGAATAAGGGAGCACAACTGTGGGGGAATTGAAGAGGGTAACAATGAACGATCGCACAAGCACAGGCACAGGAAAATAGCAGGGGGAAATCAAGTAAAAGTAATGCAGAGAATCCGCACTTTGCTTCAGAGATTGATCGTAGTTTCCCGCTTCAGAAGGGCGCAAATTGAGGGGAACCTTCATTCAAATTCAGTCGACGATGGTCCAGGGAAACATGTGAAAAGGTAAGAGCCTAGTTACGCCTAAGGGGCGTGTGACCTGAGTGCTGGAGACTGACTAAATTGGAGCGTTCATCTCCCGTTGCCTGTTTTTCTGACCTCGGCAGAGCAAATGGAGATGGTATAATGTGAATCGGGGACTCACAGAAAGAGAGAGAAGGGAACCTGATGCTTACAATTCCTTGTTATTCTAATAGAATGGCAAAAACAAAAGGAATTCATAATACCGCCCCATCTTAAGATCACATAAAACTTAAACTGATGTAATTTGTTGCGGTCATTTACCACCAACAATTACTTTCATTGACTCGCAACCAATAGTTCTAAGTATATTAGTTTGCTATTGGGCTTCTTAAAAAGTATGTTTTACGTATTGACAATTATTTAAAGTTCTCTTAGGAAAGTCCCATACGTACAAATGAACAAACAAAACTCAATTGTAATAAATTGAAATTACACTGAAAATGATCTTGCCCAGGCATATTATTCTAAAATATTAGCTAATAAACTTAACCTAATCATTTTAGAGAATAAGAGAATAACAAGATATAATATCTAATTAAGCATATAATTTTATCTCACAAAATTTTTACTTAGTCTAACTTTATTCTACAATGGTTAGTAGTAAATTTAGTTCTATCGAATATGCACGATATGCGTTTCAATGTACGACACTTCATGCATTTAATTCATCTCGAGGGGGCATTACAAACACGTTTCACATGGGGTTAGGACCCTGCAGTTATGTATTACAAATTGTCCCGGTACCAGACGGGTAAGAAAAAAAAATGAAAATAGAGATAGAACTAAAAGACAGGACTGATTGTCGATCGATAATAAACAAACACATACAATAGAATATTGGGGACGATGATTAACTTACAAAATTGAAGCAACGATTTAATAATATCGACTCATTAGACCTAGCTAACAATAATATTCTGGTTTGTCATACGTGTGTTCTAATAAGGCTCAAATGAATATGGCGCCAGAGGATGCATTTATTGTGGGAAGTCTGGAGACTTCTTGAAAGGCATCGGTAGAAGCTCGCGGATGCCATCATAGTAGTTTTCAATCACATATTAGTAAATTTTCAATGCCAGATCCACATGGCGAGTAAGATCTGCCTAAGTGGACCATTCAATAGAAAGAGGTGCCTAAGAGGCGATAATAAAGATGGAAGGAAATTATAGAGAATAGGGTATGTAAAGTACAAAATAGGATGTGATGAATTTGTTAGGAGAGAACTACTTATCCAGAAACTCAACGTGCCTTGGAAAGGTTCCATTAGACATATATTGATAAGTATGCTGACAAAGTATAGTTCTGAGTCAGGAAGAAAATGGATGTTGGTTTACCCTTAAATTTGTTTGAAGCTAGGAATGCTTATCAAAAAAGTATGGGTTGTTCACCAAATCAGATGATTTTAGGTAGTGAAGTGAGAGGACCGTTGAAGATTCTTACAGAAAATCGGAAAGCAAATCAAGAGGAAATCCAAGGAGAGTATGTGACGAACTTAAGGAAAAGGCCGGAAGAGATTAGAAAATTCTCTTTAGAAAATCTGAAAATGAGTCAAGAGAAAATGAAAAGGAAATATGATAAAAAGACTAAGCTAAGAAGGACCAATAAATTTCAAGGTCTCTACAAGATAATTGCGAGGTCAAGCAATAGAACTTATGTGATCGAAACACCAGAAAGAAGAAAACGACAAAGGAAGATATATGTGAACCTCTTGAAGCCTTATTTCTCAGAAATTAAGACTGCAAAGACTGCAACTGTCAATAACACAAACAACTTCATCTACAGAAGATGATGATGGCTACGAATTTAGAACTGAAAGCAAGATGAATAACTCTTCAGTTTTGGAAAATTTGGAGGATAAATTGAAACATCTTAGTGTTGAACAAGGTGAAGACTTTAGTTAAGAGATTAGAAGTTTCCCAGAAAGTTTTGCAGATGTACCTAGGCGTACTGATCTGACCAAGCAAGAGATCAAGATTCAAGAAAATGAAAATCTATTCAAACAAAAAGCTTATCGCTTATCACCTTATCATCGAGATGTTTTGAAGAAAGAAGTTGAGTATTTGGTGTAACATGGATTGGCAGAACCCAGTTCAAGTCACTTCAGTTCTCCATGTGCGTTAGTGAAGAAACTAGACGGTTCATTTAGGATGTGTACTGATTATAGGAAACAGATTTCCATTAGTGTGGCTGACAATTATCCCTTTCCTCCTATAGATCAATTGCTTGATAATATTGGGCAAACCAAGTTTGTTTTCAAGATTGACTTGTTGAAAGTATATTATCAAATTCCCTTAGATGAAAATGCTAAGTTGCTGTCAGCTTTTATTACTTCATTTGGACTGTATCTGTATACTGTTCTACCGTTTGGTCCGATGAATGCACCTGCAACATTCCAACAAGTGATGGATCAACTCTTAGCATCTATAGAAGGAGTAGTTGTATACCTGGATGACATAGTGATTTACTCTACAACATGGGAAGAACTTCTGAAGATTCTGAGGAAAGTTTTTAAGAAACTACAAGAAGCAGGACTAACAGTCATCCTATTGTGTAAAGTTAGAAATCATTTCTGGAAAGAACAATGTAGTCGTAGATTATTTATCCTGTTGCGAATTGTAGGATTCAACACTGGGATACTAATCTTCTGTGGGGAGGTATCTTATATGTTGTTGCTTTCGTAATGCATATTATTCTCTCTTTAACTGTATGAATTGTTGTAAAATTGTTTGCAATATTTTCAGATTCTTTATTTTGCTTAGAGTTAGTATTTTCTAATAATATATGTTCAGATTTTGCAAAACATAATTTAAAAGTTAAGAATAACGTAGAATATGAGAAGAAAGAGGAAATGGCATTGACTGCTCGAAGCAGGAAAATAGCTGTCATCACTTGAGGCCGCGTGGTTCCGGTTTTTTTTTTCTTTTCTTTTCTTTTCTTTTCTATTTTTGTAAACAACCACGTGCCACTCGTGGCTTGTTTATAACTTGTCTTTTTCGAGAAATCCCGTGAAGGATTGCATCATCTTTCGTAAGCCTAAAATTTTTCACATACGTCTGATACCTTTCATTTCATATAAG
>NC_087209.1:40017297-40019797 GCF_015104395.2 Macrobrachium nipponense | reverse complement strand
TCAGTGTAGTGGTCGTGTGTCCGATATAGCATTTTTGGGGCGACTGACATTGCTCGTCAGCACAGACAAACTTGTATACTATATCAGATTTAACCTCTTTCTTCGTCGATGGGGCCGTACTATTTTTCATTTTTAGTGAGGCCGTAAGGTTCGGCTTGCAGTAAATTCTTGGTGTTATTTTGTTATATGGCGCTAGGGGGGTGGTTCCTCTTCGCAGTATACCAAGGATGGCTTTCCTTCCATCTTTATGATGTTTGTTGTATGATATCTGATGGTATATCACTATTTCTTTGTCTTTATCTTGTGTGTTGTCCCTCGGGGTCGGTTTATGGAAATCCTCTAATCTCTTTTTGCTTATGAATTATTATTGGCACAAGTTGAAGGCAGATGTAAAGAAGTTTGTCAATAGTTTTGACGTCTGTCAGAATGTCGGTAAACCCAATCAGTCTATACCAAAGGTGCCTCTATGTCCTGTCCCTCTTGTTTCTGAACCTTTTAACGAGGTAATTATTGATATTGTTGGACCACTGACCAAGACACGTAGTGGGAATGAATATAGTTTTACTATTATGGATAAAATGTCTCGATATCCTGAGGCAATACCACTACGTCCTATAAAAATAATTTAAGATTGTAGATGTACTAATTGATTTCTTCACCAGGTTTGGGATGCCTAAGACAATTAAATCAGACTGTGGTACTAATTTCGTCAGCAAGTATTTAGAGAGAAAATAACAGAGTTAGGTATTAAACATGTGACTTCATCTCCTTATCATCCCGAAAGTCAGGGTGCCCTGAAGAAGTTTCATCAAACTATTAAATCGATGATTAGGAAATATAGTTTAAGTCACTGTTCTGAGTGGGATAAAGAATTACCATATCTCTTATTTGCTTTTCGGTCGGCTGCAAGTCAGTCATTAGGTTTGTCGCCTTTCAATTTGGTTTTCGGACATTGTGTTTGTGGTCCTCTTGATATCGTAAGAGAGTCATGGGAAGGTGACATTCCTGAGATTAATTTGTTAGACTTTATGACTAATTTGAGTGATAAAATGATGAAGGCTGGGGAATTTGCTCGTGAAAATATGTTGTGTAGTCAGAGAAGAATGAAGTACTTTTTTGCAGGCGAACCAAGACTCGTAATTTCGCTCAATGCGACAAGGTGATGGTGTTGTTACCTTTTTCCGGTAATCCATTAAAAGCTTCATTTTCAGGTCCTTGGAAAATTTTGAAAAAAATTAATAATGTTAACTATTTAGCAGAGACTCCTGAGAGAAGAAAACCTTTTCAGTTTTGTCACATAAATATTATTGGGAACAGGAGAAAGTTATTCCTGTAGCAACAATTGGAGAGATTGTTAAATGTAATAACCTTTATTCTTTGTCAGAGGAAAAACATTATGAGCATAAATATGGGAATGATGGTAACTGGCCATCAAGTAATAAGACTTCTTTAAAAAATTTTGGTAGTTCAGTTTCGCATTTGTGTTATGAGAAACGTAGGTTTCTGAAGAAGTTAGTGTGTAAATTATAAAGGATTGTTTTCAGATGTCTCAGGAAGGACATCTGTCCTTGAACATGACATGGACATAGGTAATGCCACGCCTGTGAAACAGTCTCCTTACAGGTTGAATCCTTTCAAGAGTGAAGTTGTTGCCAAGGAGGTTGATTATAGTATGTTAAAACACGGTCTAAATGAGCATAGTCAAAGTCCTTGGCCATCTCCTGTTGTATTGGTAAAGAAACCCGATGGGGATTTTAGGCTATGCGTTGAATACTGAAGGATTAACGAGTTGACTAAGTCTGATTGTTATCCATTACCTCGTATTGAAGATTGTATTGATCTTATGGGTAAATCTAAATATATAAGTAAATTTGATTTACTGAAAGGGTATTGGCAAGTTCCTTTGTCGAAACGAGCAAAGGCCTTGTCATCTTTCGTAACACCTCAAGGATTGTTTCAATGTCGTGTGATGCCGTTTGGTATGAAAAATGCCGTGCCACCTTTCAAAGGCTGATGAAAACGTTGGTGTACGGTTTGGAAGGGTGTGTCGTTTATATTGATGACATTGTTATTTATAGTGACAACTGGGAAACATATTTAAAGCGTATTAAGGCCTTGTTTGAGGTATTAAAGAAGGCTGGTTTGGTGGTCAATTTAAAGAAAAGTGAATATGCAAAAGCCAAGGTCGTATATTTCGGTCATGAAATTGGTGATGGTAAGGTTGTTCCAAAAGAAGCTAACGGTGAGTGTATTGAAAAAATGTAAGTTATTACAGAAGGTTTGTTAAGAATTTTTCTGACATCGCCGACTCTTGAACGAATCTCCTATGAAAGAAGGTAGCTTTTGTCTGGACTGAAGAAACAAAGGGTTTTTGATAATTTGAAAAGGGTACTTCTTAATTTCCTTGTCTTTAGAGCTCTTGATTTTGACCTTCCCTTTTCTCTTGCCACGGACGGAAGTGACGTTGGAATAGGGGCGGTGTTATTACAGAATGACGAAC
>NC_087209.1:39997297-40009797 GCF_015104395.2 Macrobrachium nipponense | reverse complement strand
AGAGAGAGAGAGAGAGAGAGAACTCGAATTTCGTTTCCAAAGGCCGTCGGAATCGTTAATACAGAAATATTGAAAATCCTATTCCCGAAGGACGCATAAAGGGGAAACATTCCTCAGCATCCAGGAAACTCATATCAGAGGGCTTTTTTCGGTTTCCGGGGTGAACGAAGAAAACAAAGAACGCGAGAAAACCGCTGTTTGAGAATTAAGAAATAACAGGTTTTGTTGAATGAAATGGGAGACGGGATTCTCATTGCAATACAGGACACAGTGTGTGTGTGTGTGTGTGTGTGTGTGTGAAGTACAAATAGATGTTTTAGAAGTTGTATAACCTACCACATTTTGTCACTATGGCTTAGAACCCCAGTCAGTCCTCTTAGTCTCAAAAAAAAAAAAAAAAAAAAAAAAAAAAAAAAAAAAAAAAAACTAGATCTAGGTAACAATGACATGTAGAGCCTTTGACTTTGTATATGAAAACCATGTTTTACAGTCCTGTGTAGATTGCATTAGCATTCAATTTATGAGGTTCATGACTGCATCAGACTGAATTGTAGTTCGACTTATCTTTGCGAGATGTGCTATGATTTGGTCTCAGTGACTTTAGAATTAAATGTATTTCGATCTTTGACCCAGAACTACCTAACAACTAGTTGAAAATAAATGTTGATGTATGTAATGTTATATATCATCTAAGCCGTTTTGATAACTATAAACTTATCGCTACTTTAAATCGTTTTATTCTTTTTTCCTAGAGGCTACCAATAATCATTAAATTATAGAAATATTACCACGATTTCTCTTCTCAATCTCTTCCATTCGTTTGATTTGTGACGTTGGTCCTTCACTTTACTTAATTTTGCTTTAGATACTTTTCAAAAAAGGAATATAACGTTCGTAGAGAGACTGAACTCAAGGCAATAAAGGGGAAGCGAGGGAGAAAATACCTGTCAGAGGATTCTTGAAAGAAAATAGGAAGGATGAAAGAGCGAGGGAATAGACGAGGGTTACTTGCCAAAGTGGTCGTTGCTTCCTTTTTCTGTTTCCCAGTTCCTGCTCTCCGAAGCTCAACAATGAAAAATGATAAAATATAATAGTAAGAGGGGAGAGAATAAAGATCCAGCACCAAGGTAAGCTAAGATGGATCGATATCGCTTCTTGTCCTTATTTGTAACAGTACTGATGTGTGGTTGAGTGTATACGACCAAACGGTCTTTTAGTTTTTATGCAAGATGTAAATTTACTAAAATAAAATGATGCTGCAAAAGCCTCCAAAATCTTTCGTACGACAGCTTGTAAAACTACTATCTGTCTGCTTTCTAGGATACGCATCATGTCAGTACACAGCAACCAAAGTTGTTTATGGAGTTGGCGAATTCTAAATTTGAAATTCCAACTGAACTTTTTCTTTTATTCCGATAATAAAGCTGTATGTTACTACATTAAAGAATGTTACTGTTATAATCTCGGTCAACAATATTTGAGGGAATTACTACTCCCATCTCGTTAGATTTGTGAGCATATGTCTATAAAAAAAACATTTGTTAGCTATGGTAACATTATAAATAATGGTTTCCGTCACCTGCTTCTTGCATAATATTAGGAATAAAATCTTTCATGAATGGCATTAGAGTGAATTACTTATTGTATTAATAGTTTTTTAAATCAATAACCGTTCATCAAACTGGATCATTGGGTAAAACTAACGGTGCAAAATAATTCTATATTTTCATTAGTAAATCAAAAGAAGATCAACTATACTAGGGCTAAGGTAAACAGACAACTTTGATCTCTCTCTCTCTCTCTCGCTCTCTCTCTCTCTCTCTCTCTCTCTCTCTCTCTCTCTATATATATATATATATATATATATATATATATATATATATATATAATATATATATATTTACATACATATTTCATACATATATATATATATATATATATATATATCTATATATATATTATATATATATATAGATATATATATATATATATATGTATTTATATGAACTGGTGTTCATCAGGGCTACTTTAAAATCAATTTGAAGAATCTTGAAAAGTTATATTTTTATATACAGTATAAAAAGAAAAATCGTTGACAAGCTAAAAATTAAAACACACAATTCAAGAAATAACAAGCCTATTGATAGAAAAGCGTACACAAAAAATGTGTTGGAAGGGCACAGTGTTAAGAGATGTGACCTGGGAGAACATCAATAACATGGAGTGGCGATCTCCCCTCCAGGCGTGTCACCTCGGGCGTCCATATGAAAATCCCGGTCCAGCATAACAGCACCATAGTGTCGAGGAAAAATACTTCTTCTTCTTCTTCTTCTTCTTCTTCTTCTTCTTCTTCTTCTTCTACTTCTTTATTATACGGCTCTGTTATATTTAGAAGTAAGTTAATCAGTACTATATATTATATATATATATATATATATATATATATTATATATATGATATATATATATATATATATATATATATATATATATATATATATATATATATATTTATATATATACTATAGATATATATATAATATATATATATATACTATAGATATATATATATATATATATATATATATATATATATATATATATATATATATATATAATATATATACTCTAGGGCACAATTTTTCACGGATACAACATTCATTGAATAAAGAATGGCTTTTTCACTGTTTTACCAGCTTTTTGAAATTGATTCATATATCTAATATTTTCTTCACTTCATTGTTCAGGTTACTAATGGACACATAATGGGGTTCTTCCATTTACTCCAGTATTTTTACAAAAAACGCGACAGCTGTTTCGTCAACCTATACGTATTGACGTTATCAAGCGTACTGATACAAATATGAGCCTACATGCGTTTTGTGACGTCATGAGGACGGAAAGGTAGTAGCAATTGCCAGATACCTAGTTTTTAAATATTTACAAAAGACTATAGTGAAACATAAAATAAGACAAATAAATAAATATGTTAACAGAAATTATATCAAAAGTTGAAAGTAAGTTATTATATACAAATTTTACATAAATATATATTAATTACATATATGTTTAATTAACAAAATGTCAGTGGTCGCTCCTGTCCGCGTGTGGTGGTGGCTTGTTCCGCGCGGTTGAAGGGCTGCCCCTCCTACACGAGGGCAAAGATCGCGTCTGCCTCGCGTTGGATGTTAAGGTTTGGGCGTTGCATGGCGATGCTGACGGCTTCTGATATCAATAAACGATTGTAGTTGCCTTCCTTGTGTATTATTTTGGTGTTTGTGAGAAGTTCTTGTAAGGATGGTTTTTTATTTGTGTGGTATCCACAAAGTGCTGGTGAATAGCACCTTGGTTTCTGTGGGCCTGCATGCGACGTTTTGAGTGTAGTGGTTGTGTGTCCGATATAGCATTTTTGGGGGACTGACATTGCTCGTCAGCACAGACAAACTTGTATACTATATCAGATTCAACCTCTTTCTCCGTCGATGGAGCCGTACTATTTTTCATTACCAGTGAGGCCGTAAGGTTTGGCTTGCAGTAAATTCTTGCTGTTATTTTGTTATATGGTGCTAGGGGGG
This sequence comes from Macrobrachium nipponense, assembly GCF_015104395.2. Lineage (NCBI taxonomy): Eukaryota > Metazoa > Arthropoda > Malacostraca > Decapoda > Palaemonidae > Macrobrachium > Macrobrachium nipponense. The sequence continues at coordinate 40,006,223 of NC_087209.1, read as the reverse complement.
TGGTTCCTCTTCGCAGTATATCAAGGAGGGCTTTCCTTTCGTCTTCGTGGTGTTTGTTGTATGATATCTGATGGTATATCACTATTTCTTTGTCTTTCTCTTGTGTGTTGTCCCTCGGGGTCGGGTTATGGAAAGCCTCTAATCTCTTTTTGACAACTTGCTGGATCATGTCATCTGGGTAGCCGTTATTTGTGAGCAGCTGTTGAACTCTGTTAATTTCTTCGTTCGTTGCTTTCCACGTCGAACAGTGTGTTAAGGCACGTTTTATGTATGCATTTACCACAGACCGTTTATATGCATCAGGCATTCTCCTCCTAGCATTTAAGCATCTCCCAGCATTTGTCTTTTTAGTGTATACGGTAGTATTGTTTTGTTGTTTTACTGGGTCACAAGTACGTCCAAGAAGGGGAGCATTTTCTCATTACTTTTTTCTACCGTAAAATTTAATGTAGAATTTGCTCGGAGTTTATTCACTAATTCATCTATGTCATTTTCGCCCTTTGTTGTGATAAAGATATCATCAACATATCTCCCATAGATTCTGGGTTTTGGGTGTTCTTCAAAAGTGACCTCTTCTGTGTGTGCCATGTATGCGTTTGCAAAAAAGAACCCCAAGGGGGGAGGGGAACCCATTGCTACGCCGTCCTTTTGCCGATATATTTCGCCCCTATGTGAGAGGAATGGGGCTTCCTTTCCTTTGTACATGCTTCTAGCATCTCTTTAAAGATCTTTTCGGGTATCGGTAATGGTGGTTTTTCAGAGCGGTATATCTTGTTCATGATGATTTGTATTGTTTCATCCACTGGTACGTTAGTAAATAAACTTTCGACGTCCAGAGATGCTATGTCTTCGTCGGGTGTGGTGTCTTGCAGTAGATCGATGAATTCCGTCGATGATTTTAGCGAGAACGTTGAAGGAATGTACGGCGTTATAATTTCGTTCAATTTCTTAAGCCACTTTATACATGGGGGATGTCATTTGGGATATAATGGGCCGTAATGGGTTTCCCTGTTTGTGGATCTTGACTGAGCCGTAGCAGTATCCGGGTGCAAAGTCTCCGATGATTTTGGAAAAGCTTACTGTTCTCTGTTCTTTGTTAGCTTTTTCTGTTAGTCTCATCATCTTCTTTTTGAGTATTTGTCGGGTCTTTTTTTAAGTGGCTGAAACTTATTCGTATCACTTAGTATATTATCCATTTTGTGTCGTATTCATCTCTATTCATTATGACGTACACTGCGGTTTTATTCTCCTTTGCGTATTATTATGGTTTCGTTTTCTCTCAATTCTTTTGCCGCTTTCTTTAGCTGTGGACTGACTATGCGACTAAAGTAGTTTACCACGACGTGTTCTATTGGCCTCACCCAGTAATTCAGCGATGCACTCTTGTTTAAGTTCGATTTGCGTTGCTTCTTCAGTCGCAGTAGTTTATCGATTAATACTTCTGTATTAATCCTCTTGGATTCAGGGTGTGGTTTTCGTATGTAATGGCAGTTCAAGCCTAGATTTAGTAACTGCTTTTGGTGTTCATTAACTCTATTCCTGATAGGTTAATATACCCGGCGTTTTTCTCTTCGTTTCTCACTGGTCCACCGTTTAATATCAGAAGCTTTTTGCTATGCCTTGCACTGACTATTTTCGAATGCTTTTCTATTTCTCTTTCCACTTGTTGTTGCACAGCACATTGGGTCTCTGTGGTAGTAGTATTACAGAATTCACTCCACTTTGTTGCTCTTTCTTGCTTGCAGTTTGGTGATCTTTTCTGCTGATTCTTCCATTCGTCGTCGGAGGCATTTTTCCACCTCGTTCCAACTCGACCGTGCCCGGCCATTATATTTAATACTTCTAGGGCACAATTTTCACGGATACAACATTCATTGAATATATATATATATATATATATATATATATATATATATATATTATATAATATATATATATATATATATATATATATATATATATATATGTACTGATTAACTTACTTCTAAAATATAACAGAGCCGTATAATGAAGAAGAAGAAGAAGAAGAAGAAGAAGAAGTATTTTTCCTCGACACTATGGTGCTGTTATGCTGGACCGGGATTTTCAATATGGACGCCCGAGGTGACACGCCTGGAGGGGAGATCGCCACTCCATGTTATTGATGTTCTCCGGTCACATCTCTTAACACTGTGCCCTCCCATCATTTTTTTTGTACGTTTTTCTATCAATAGGCTTGTTATTTCTTGAATTGTGTGTTTTAATTTTAGCTTGGGAACGATTTTAATACTGTGTATCAAAATATTAATTTTCAAGATTGTACAAATTGATTTTAAAGTAGCCCTGATGAACACCAGTCTCCTGAACACACTGGTTAAAAAAAAATATTTCCGGTCTTCTCGTGTATTAAAAATGAGTAGCAAAAATACAAAGCACCATCCGACATTATTACTCCAGACTTTCTTGTCAGAGTTAAAAAGGAAAGCAGTAATCTTCCATTGAACCCAAGCAACTATGCTTCAAATCAGTCGAACAATCACTCAAAAATATACTGCAGTATTGATTGCTCCAGTAGTTTTCCTTAAAAAAATTTAAAAGACTTATTGTTGTGCGCAAGGAAATTCATTTTTCTCGCTTGAACATGATTTTCACGTAAATAGGAAAGCAAATAATAATAATAATAATAATAATAATAATAATAATAATAATAATAATAATAATAATAATAATAATAATAATAATAATAATAATAATAAATAATAATAATAATAATAATAAGACTAGCTGAGGTTAATATCAGGAGAGGGACCTTCCAGGGCGACTCACTGTCCCCACTACTCTTCGTAGTAGCCATGATTCCCATGACAAAAGTACTACAGAAGATGGATGTCGGGTACCAACTCAAGAAAAGAGGCAACAGTATTAACCATCTGATGTTCATGGACGACATCAAGCTGTATGGTAAGAGCATCAAGGAAATAGATGCCCTAATCCAGACTGTAAGGATTGTATCAGGGGACATCAGGATGGAGTTTGGAATAGAAAAATGTGCCTTAGTCAACATACAAAAGGGCAAAGTAACAAGGACTGAAGGGATAAAGCTACCAGATGGGAGCAACATCAAACATATAGATGAGACGGGATACAAATACCTGGGAATAATGGAAGGAGGGGATATAAAACACCAAGAGATGAAGGACACGATCAGGAAAGAATATATGCAGAGACTCAAGGCAATACTCAAATCAAAACTCAATGCCGGAAATATGATAAAAGCCATAAACACATGGGCAGTGCCAGTAATAAAATACAGTGAAGGAATAGTGGAATGGACGAAGGCAGAACTCCGCAATATAGACCAGAAAACTAGGAAACATATGACAATACAAAAATCACTAAACCCAAGAGCAAATACGGACAGACTATACATAACACGAAAGGAAGGAGGGAGAGGGCTACTAAGCATAGAGGACTGCATCAACATCGAGAACAGAGCACTGGGGCAATATCTGAAAACCAGTGAATGCGAGTGGCTCAAGAGTGCATGGGAAGAAGGACTGATAAAAGTAGACGAAGACCCAGAAATATACAGAGACAGGAGAATGACAAACAGAAGAGAGGAATGGCACAACAAACCAATGCACGGACAATGTATGAGACAGACTAAAGAACTGGCCAAGAAGAAAACTGAAGGAATGATAACAGTGCACAAGATCAGGCCCTAAGAACCAGATATATACAAAGCACGATAGATGGAAATAACATCTCTCCTATATGTAGGAAGTGCAATACGAAAAATGAGACCATAAACCACATAGCAAGCGAATGTCCGGCACTTGCACTTGCACAGAACCAGTATAAAATGACGCATGATTCAGTAGCAAAGGCCCTCCACTGGAGCCTGTACAAGAAACACCAGCTACCTTGCAGTAATAAGTGGTACAAGCACCAACCTGAAGGAGTGATAGAAAACGATAAGGCAAAGATCCTCTGGGACTATGGTATCAGAACAGATAGGGTGATACGTGCAAATAGACCAGACGTGACGTTGATTGACAAAATCAAGAAGAAATTATCACTCATTGATGTCGCAATACCATGGGACACCAGAGTTGAAGAGAAAGAAAGGGAAAAAATGGATAAATATCAAGACCTGAAAATAGAAATAAGAAGGATATGGGATATGCCAGTGGAAATTGTACCCATAATCATAGGAACACTAGGCACGATCCCAAGATCCCTGAAAAGGAATCTGGAAAAACTAGAGGCTGAAGTAGCTCCAGGACTCATGCAGAAGAGTGTGATCATAGTAACGGCGCACATAGTAAGAAGAGTGATGGACTCCTAAGGTGGCAGGATGCAACCCGGAACTCCACACTATAAATACCACCCAGTCGAATTGGATGACTGTGATAAACCAAAAATAAATAAATAAATAAATAAATAAATAAATAAATAAATAAATTGATAAATAAATAAATAAATAAAATAATAATAATATGGTAATAATATAATAATAATAATAATAATAATAATAATAATAATAATAATAATAATAATAATAATAATAATAATAACAATAATAATAATAATAATAATAATAATACTCAGTCTACTCAGCTGTAAATGAGTACCTATCCCTGATGGGGTAGGGTCCAGCTATGGGTTAAATAGCAAAACTCAGCAATGATGGAAGAAATGAAGGAAATAAACGACAACGACGTAAATGGAACCTTCTGGCAACAGAGGAGCTTCGTCCGGCAACCAGGTATTCAACCCAAGTGAAGGGGAAGACGGTCAGGTACTTGGAGGTCGTCATCCAGCAACTGATCACCACAACGACAGTAATCAACAGCCTGAGATTGGAGCTACAGAGGCAAAAAGGAAGAAATGGACAAGAGAAGAAAATAAGGAAATATGGAGATGCTACATCAGAAGCAACCCGACGGAGAGAGGATATAGAAGAAGATTGGTCAACATCTGGAATGAGAGGAATAACACCCCCCAAACAGAGCAGAGGCAGGCAGGACCAAGTAAGGAAACATAAAAGAAAAAGAACTGGCTCTCCCCAACAGAAAGAAGAAGAACTGGAAAGGGAAACATGTCACACGACAACGAATTACACGAAGACGAACTGAGAGACGATGCCACAGAAGACAACAGGGAGGATGAAGTATCAAACAACGACACACGTAGAAACACCGACGAAGTAACAGAGAGGACGGAATGGGTAGAAAAGATTAGACAATGGATGGACCCAGATACAGAGAGGACAAAGATCCCCTCCATGAAAGCCTACAACACCAAGAAATTAAGGGAGAAAACAAGTGAGGTCAATGAAATAATGGGCATAATACACACCACCAGTATCACAGAACAAATAACTTGACATATGCAGGAGCAAGATTAGTAGCAGAACTGATGGGGATTCGAACACCAACACCACCAGCACAACCAACCCAACAGAAACCAAAACAGCAACCTCCTTGGAAAAGGCGCCTGGAAAAGCAAATCATGGTGATGAGATCTGACTTGAGTAAACTGAAAGAGATGGCAGAAAAAAGGTTAAGAAGTAAGAAAACAAGGGAGGAACTCAACGAGAAATACAAAGTACAAGAGAGGGGACTAAACAACACAATAGAAGATGTAAAACAGAGCCTTAAGGCCAAAGCACATAAGATCCAACGGTACATGAACAGGAATAAGGGATACCAACAGAACAAACTATTCGGAACCAACCAGAAAAGACTATACAGCCAACTGAGAGGGGACAACCACCCAGAAATTCCTGAAGCCGAACCAAGTAAGAGACTCTGGGAAAACATATGGAGCAATCTGGTATCACACAACATACATGGCTCCAGGAAGTCAAGGAAGAAGAAACAGGGAGAATAAAACAAAGATTCACAGAGATCACGACAGACACAGTCAGACACCAACTAAAGAAAATGCCAAACTGGAAAGCCCCAGGTCCCAATGAAGTCCATGGATACTGGCTCAAAAACTTCAAGGCCCTACACCCACGAAATGCAGAACAACTCCAGCATTGTATCTCAAATCACAAGCAAACCAAAAGGATGACCACAGAAGAACATCCTTAGTACAAAAAGACAAGAGTAAGGGAAATATAGCCAGTAACTACAGGGCCTATCACTTGCCTACCAATAATGTGGAAGTTACTAACAGTATCATCAGTGAAAGGCTATACAACTACCTAGAGAGACAAACACCACCCCATCCCCCACCAAACAGAAAGGCTGCAGAAGGAAGTGTAGGGGCACAAAAGACCAGCTCCTGATAGACAAAATGGTAATGAAGAACAGTAGGAGAAGGAAAACAACCTAAGCATGGCATGGATAGACTATAAGAAAAGCCTTCGACATGATACCACACACATGGCTAATGGAATGCCTGAAAATATATGGGGCAGAGGAAAACACCATCAGCTTCCTCAAAAATACAATGCGCAACTGGAATACAATACTTACAAGCTCTGGAATAAGACTAGCAGAGGTTAATATCAGGAGAGGGATCTTCCAGGGCGACTCACTGTCCCCACTACTCTTCGTAGTAGCCATGATTCCCATGACAAAAGTACTACAGAAGATGGATGTCGGGTACCAACTCAAGAAAAGAGGCAACAGAATCAACCAATCTGATGTTCATGGACGACATCAAGCTGTATGGTAAGAGCATCAAGGAAATAGATACCCTAATCCAGACTGTAAGGATTGTATCTGGGGACATCAGGATGGAGTTTGGAATAGAAAAATGCACCTTAGTCAACATACAAAAAGGCAATGTAACGAGAACTGAAGGGATAAAGCTACCAGATGGAGCAACATCAAACACTAGATGAGACAGGATACAAATACCTGGGAATAATGGAAGGAGGAGATATAAAACATCAAGAGATGAAGGACACGATCAGGAAAGAATATATCCAGAGACTCAAGGCGATACTCAAGTCAAAACTCAATGGCGGAAATATGATAAAAGCCATAAACACATGGGCAGTGCCAGTAATCAGATACAGCGCAGGAATAGTGGAATGGACGAAGGCAGAACTCCGCAGCATAGATCAGAAAACCAGGAAACATAGACAATACAAAAAGCACCTACACCCAAGAGCAAATACGGACAGACTATACATAACACGAAAGGAAGGAGGGAGAGGACTACTAAGTATAGAGAACTGCGTCAACATCGAAAATAGAGCACTAGGGCAATATCTGAAAACCAGTGAAGACGAGTGGCTAAAGAGTGCATGGGAAGAAGGACTAATAAAAGTAGACGAAGACCCAGAAATATACAGAGACAGGAGAAAGACAGACAGAACAGAGGACTGGCACAACAAACCAATGCACGGACAATACATGAGACAGACTAAAGAACTAGCCAGCGATGACACATGGAAATGGCTACAGAGGGGAGAGCTAAAGAAGGAAACTGAAGGAATGATAACAGCGGCACAAGATCAGGCCCTAAGAACCAGATATGTTCGTAGAACGATAGACGGAAATAACATCTCTCCCATATGTAGGAAGTGCAATACGAAAAATGAAACCATAAACCACATAGCAAGTGAATGCCCGGCACTTGCACAGAACCAGTACAAAAAGAGGCATGATTCAGTGGCAAAAGCCCTCCACTGGAGCCTGTGCTAGAAACATCAGCTACCTTGCAGTAATAAGTGGTACGTGCACCAACCTGAGGGAGTGATAGAAAACGATCGCGCAAAGATCCTCTGGGACTATGGTATCAGAACGGATAGGGTGATACGTGCAAACAGACCAGACGTGACGCTGATTGACAAAGTCAAGAAGAAAGTATCACTCATTGATGTCGCAATACCATGGGACACCAGAGTTGAAGAGAAAGAGAGGGAAAAAATGGATAAGTATCAAGATCTGAAAATAGAAATGAGAAGGAATATGGGATATGCCAGTGGGAAATCGTACCATAATCATAGGAGCACTAGGCACGATCCCAAGATCCCTGAAAAGGAATCTAGAAAAACTAGAGGCTGAAGTAGCTCCAGGACTCATGCAGAAGAGTATGATCCTAGAAACGGCACACATAGTAAGAAAAGTGATGGACTCCTAAGGAGGCAGGATGCAACCCAAAACGGAACCCCACACTATAAATACCACCCCGTCGAATTGGAGGACTGTGATAGAGCACAAAAAAAAAAAAAAATTCTAATAATAATAATAATAATAATACAAATATCAGCTCTCGGAGGGGGAAGCAAGGAGGAAACTAAGGTTTGAAATCTAAAATAACACCTAATTACTAACACAACCTATACGGATTGTTTCGGAAATTAAAGAAAGAGAGAATTATATATTTCATCGCGGTTGTTGAAAACACACTACTGACTAAAATATAGCTTTCAGAATCACCTCTTTTTTGTGATGCCACACCAGCGGGAAACCTCACCTGACTTGCTTAGATAGCAACATGCGAACGTGTAACACCCCATCTCTAAGGCCATCGTTCATTTAATAACATATAGCTAATGAGCGCGTCGCCAATTGTTAGTGACTTAGGTGAGCTATGCCTGTGATTTTTAATCTTGGGAAACGGTAGGCCGTTGGCAACAGGGTCATGTTCTGCAACGTATTTACGTTGCATCCATTTTATCGTATCCATCTATATAGGCAGTTTTGTTGATGCTAAGTTTCACAGCAATACGGAAACATTAGCTATATGTTATTAAATGAACGATGGCCTTAGAGATAGGGTGTTACACGTTCGCATGTTGCTACCTAAGCAAGTCAGATGAGAACAGAATTGATGTGACTAAGGTGAGGATGTTGAGATGGCAAAGTGGACTTACTAGGAAGGATAAAGTTACGAACGAACATGTTAGAGGTACTCTCAAAATGGCACCAGCTTCAAACAAGGTGAGGGAAAGTAGACTGAGATGGTATGGACATATAAA
>NC_087209.1:39987297-39992297 GCF_015104395.2 Macrobrachium nipponense | reverse complement strand
TATGTTTAACCGAATGGGAATTTTTTAGTCGATAAGGGATTTGATGGGTCACGGGCGGAAACCATCAACACCTACAAATACAGGATGCACAGTGAAGCGTTAGACCACACCGCCACCGCAAGAGGCTATCAATTTATGCAGCCTCTCACCTACAAATACCTGTCGCTCTCAGGCATTTCGTTGTTTGGCGACTGCAACAACCCACCTCGACCTCGAATAGCGTTGTAGTGCTTTTGTCCGCACGTTAGCCATTATATGAGTCATATCTCATTACCGTGATGTGAGGAGGCGGGCATAAACTTATAGCCTCTTGTGGTGGCGGTATGGAATAAGGCTTCACTGAGCATCCTGTATTTGTAGGTGTCAATGGTTTGGGGCTTTGGGCCAACAAATCTCTTATCAACTAAGAAATTTCCCCTTTGGTTAAACATATATGAAAATATATTAATTCCGAGGAAGAGCGAATTAGATATTAAAGGACATTTGTAGTTCGATGTATGTATATGAATCACGGTAATGTGATATGACTCACATAGTTGCTATGTGCAGACAAAAGTACTACAACGTTACCGAGGTCGAGTTGGGTTGATGCAGTCTCTAAAACAACGAATATCTGAGAGCGACCGGTGTATTTGTAGTGAGAGGCAGCATAAACTTATAGCCTCTTGCGATGGCGGTGTGGTCTAAGGCTTCACTGTTCGTCCTGGATTTGTACGTATCAGAGGTTCATGCTCGTGAGCCGACAAATCTCTTATCAACTAAAAAATTCCCTTTCGGTTAAACATACATGAAAATATATTAATTCCGAGGTAGAGCAAATTAGATATTAAAGGACATTTATAGCTTGATATATGTATATGAATCATGGTATTGTGATATGACTCATATAATGGCTACTTGCGGACAAAAGCACCATAACATTACCGAGGTAGACGTTGGTTGAAGCAGTCTCTAAACAACAAATATCTGAGAGCGACAGCGTATTTGTAGGTGAGAGGCGGCATAAACTTATAGCCTCTTGCGGTGGTGGTGTGGTGTAAGCCTTCGCTGTCCATCCTAGATTTGTAGGTGTCGACGGTTCGTCCCAGTGAGCCGACAAATCCCTTATCGACTAAAAAATTCCCATTCGGTTAAGCATATATGAAAATATATTTATTCTGAGGTAGAGAGAATTAGATATTAAAGGACATTTGTAGCTCGATGTATGTATAGGAATCACAGTAATGTGATGTGACTCATATAATGGCTACATGCGGGCAAAAGCACTAAAACGTTACCGAGGTCAAGGTGGGTTAATGCAGTCTCCAAACAACGAATACCTGAGAGCGACAGTTATTTGTAGGTGAGAGGTGGCATAAACTTATAACCTCTTGTGGTGCCGGTGTGGTCTAACGATTCACTGTGCGTCCTGGATATAGGTGTCGATGGTTCGCGCCAGTGAACCGACTAATATCTTATCGACTACAAACATTCCCCTCAGTCAAACATATATGAAAATATATTAATTCCGTGGTAGTACAAATTAGATATTAAAGAACATTTGTAGCTCAATGTATGTATATGAATCACGGTAATATGATATGACTCATATAATGGTTATGTGCTGACAAATGCACTACAACGTTGCCAAGGTCTAGGTGGGTTGATGCAGTCTCCAAACAACGAATACCTGAGAACAACAGGTGTATTTGTAGGTGAGAGGTAGCATAAACTTATAGCCTCTTGCGGTGGCGGTGTGGTCTAACGATTCACTGTGCATCCTGGACTTGTAGGTATCGGAGGTTCATGCCCATGAGCCGACAAATCTCTTATCAACTAAAAAATTCCCTTTTTGTTAAGCATATATGAAAAAATATAAATTCCGAGGTAGAGCGAAATAAATATTAAAGGACTTTTATAGCTCGATGTATGTATATGAATCACGGTATTGTGATATGACTCATATAATTGCTACATACGGACAAAAGCACTACAACATTACTGAGGTCGAGTTGGGTTGATGCAGTCTCCAAACAATGAATAACTAAGAACGACAGGTGTATTTGTATGTGAGAGGTAGCATAAACTTATAGCCTCTTGCGGTGGCGGTATGGTCTAATGCTTCACTGTGCGTCCTGGAGTTGTAGGCGTCGATGATTTGCGCCAGTGATCCAACAAATCTCTTATCGACTAAAAGATTCCCCTTCGGTTAAACAAATATGAATATATATTAATTCCGAGGTAGAGCGAATTAGTTATTAAAGGACATTTGTAGTTCAATGTATGTATATGAATCATGGTAATATGATATGACTCATATAATGGCTACGTGCGGACAAAAGCACTACAACGTTACCAAGATCGAGGTGGGTTGATGCATTCTCCACACAATGAATTTCAGATAGCGACAGGTATTTTTAGGTGAGAGGTGGCATAAACTTATAGCCTCTTGCGGTGGTGGTGTGGTCTAAGGCTTTACTGTGCATCCTGGATTTGCAGGTTTCGATGGTATTACATTACTGACACTTTACTTCATTTGTTGGGGGATGCTAAAATATCTGTCATGAGGCATTTTTTTGCAGAGTTTTAATCTTCATTTCTTCACAGCAGAAGTGAATGATTCGTTTTTCTTTTTATACAATTATAATGCAGCTGATACAAATTAAATACTCATATATTTAAATAATATTTTTCCCTTTATCCAATAGTTTTTTATGGCACAAACTCTACCAGCAAAGTAACTGAAGCTTGAAGCTCCTTCACAATTTATTTCCTTTTCCCAAACAATTCTATAAAAATAAAAAAATAAAAAAATAAATATCTTCATTTTGGTAGCTACTATTTTAAAGTTTATGAAATTAGTTTTAGTATTTATTGCTTTTGATTATCATAGAATACAATTAATAGTCCGTTCATTAAATACACAATCTTTTAGAAACATGTATTGAATCCTTCCTGCAACATGAGTGCTGACTTGTATTGCCTCTAAGACTGGAAATTACCCAGATAAATTGCATAATAACTCCATGCGTGAGATAGAAAAGGCAAAGAAAAAAAAATCATTCCGTTCTACAAGAATTGAGGTCACACTACAAATTCGCTGAAGCAAATATAATGTTTGCCTCAAAAGCACGCATGACTTTCTGGTGATATTATGATTTCATTAGAATAAATTACACTCATATATTACAAAGTGCATGACGCTCCAAATAAGAAAAGGGTTCAGAACAAGCGGAAATGTTTGTTTTCAATAAAAAAAAACTAAAATTTTTTTTAGCAAAAATATAGATCTCAGAATTTCTTAAACCATTTTGATAATTCTAACGTGTATATATTCGACCAGTTATCTTGTTTTTCTACTAATCACGTTATGTCTGTTTAGCTAGCTGTTTATATATCTATTTTTCAGAATCTTAATAAACGCTCGCTCACCCGCCCCCCTCCCCTCGTCTCTCTCTCTCTCTCTCTCTCTCTCTCTCTCTCTCTCTCTCTCTCTCTCTCTCTACCTACATTTACCCTTTCAAATCTAGAACAGTTTCAAGTTACAGGTGAACCTATTTTTATAAAAAAATATTTTTTACTTGAAACAAACATTTTTCATATAGGATATTTTAACAGCGAACCTATCTTAAATTTCTTAGTATGCACTTGGCTAAATGTAAAAAAAAAAATTACCTGGCTGCCGTAGAAGATTCATAATAGGCAACGATTATGATTTTTTATGGCGGGGTGATTTACAATATATGAAGACGACCGTTACTAAATGTTTGTCTAAGTTATTAAAAATATTAGAAACGTCCATTGTACTCAAAATATAAGCGAAACTGCTATTATTATTGATTTGGTGTAAGACTGTTACTGAAGCCGAATCTTTGTTTGAATCAGACGGGTAGAGCATCTATAAGCAATGTTTTTTTTTTTTATTGAACTAAGACTTGCCTAAAAAAAGCATTAAAGCCCTCCATATAATCTGAATACGAATATAGCATAAGAAGTCACTGTTCATGGGAAGCTACAGTTCTCGTGGTCTTGTCTCTATTGACTATTGTCTTTACATTTTGCAGAGAATATCAATATTAATTGAGACTTTTGATAATCATGCCAGTTAATGATTTGGGGATTTATTCAAATTAATTTTGAAACAATGCTATCAATATTAAACAACACTGATAAAATAAATTCAATATATTGTTTCTTTGAGTTGTAGATAAAATGTTTGTTAGAATGTATCTGTTAATGTTGTAAGTTTGGTTTTTTATTTATTGTTATGTTTATTAATGAACATTATCTCACATCTGTAAAAAAAGAATCGCATTTGCCAACCATTAGCTATTCATCTTAAAAGTGACTCATTTGTGGGACAACTAAAAATCAACAAAGCAAAACATTAAGCTTGACGTGAATTAGGTCATGGTTTAGTTCCCTAATTTGATTTAATATTATAGAATTCTATCATTAATTCGTTGCAAGACGCTTTTGAAAAACTTTAAATCGATATAAGAAATTTATGTTTATAGATTTCTGGAGATTTTGATAAAGGAAAATCAACTGTGCCTAGTCAGTTTTTTCGTTTAACTCGAAAATGGACATTTCGCCCATATTTATGTAGGTTTCCTTGATTGTATAACTCTGTTGCAAGTCGTCCACGTTTTTTAATGCCCCATGAATATCTTATTCTTGGCCTTTTATAATGCATATTATTACACTTTAGTGAATGAATTTGCTGTAAGTGAGGATAGATTTATGTTCATTGTGAGGATGTAAGTGGCACATTAAACGCACAAAACACAGAAGTATATCGGAAATAATGTCTACAATTTGTAGCACTTGGCACAGTTGAAGTATTAAAGGTAGGCCTCACCTGAGCACATAATGCCATTTAATAAAAGTTAGCTGGTACAGAATTACAAGATCTTAGTTATCTTAGCTGAACATACCTATTACGTATTTTTATTTAATTATTATCTTTAATCACATAAAGGTATTGTCTACCTAAAATTCCAGAGTTTTCAAAACCTTGT
>NC_087209.1:39977297-39984797 GCF_015104395.2 Macrobrachium nipponense | reverse complement strand
ATATATATATAGATATAATATATATATATATATTAATATATAGATACTATATAATCCTATATATTATAATAATAATAATATTAGATTATATAAATATATTATATAATATATATTGTTATCTATATATATATAATATATATATATATATATATATAGTATATATATATTATAGACTTATTATATATATTGATATATATATATGTATATAAATATATAATATTATATAGGGATTATTTTAAATATAATATTATGCTATATCTATATATATATATATATATATATGATATATAGATATCTATCTGATATATATATATATATAATAGTATAATTAGATACTATGATAGATATTTAGGGAATATATATATTTTATATATATATATATATATTTAGGAATATAAATGTATATATATAAGTATAGAGAAGATAGATATATATATATTATACCTATCTATATATAGAAAATATATCTATATATATATATATAATTATATCTAATTATTATTATATATATATTAATATATAGATCATATATCTATATATTATATATAATTATATATATATATATATATATATATATATATATATATATATATCTATATATTATATATAGATATATATCTATATCAATATATATTATGATTCTATCTATATATTATATATTATTAATATATATATACTATTATATAATAATAATAATTATATAATATATATAATGTATTATAATGTTATATATAGAGATATATATAACATATATAGGTGGAAAATTATATAAAACATCTATATAGATCTTTATATTATATATATATATATCTATATATCTATATATATATAATATTATAGATCTATATATTCTTATAGATACAATATTATATATATATATATTAATAATAATTTAATATATATTATAATACATATATATATCTTATAGATATATCTATATATATTATATAATATATATATATTATTATATTATATATATATAATACTATACATATCTTATTTATAATAATTAATAGATATATAATATATATATATCTTAATATATAATTATATATATAATCTATATATATATATATATATATCTATATATATATCTTATATATATTATATATTCTATAATATATATCATATATATATATCTATATATATAATAAAACCTAAAATATTTATTATATAATTAAATATATCCTACCTCAATCCCCCCTCCACCTGGCCACCAATTTATTGAACCACTTCCCCCTGCTGCCTCTCATCTGGGGACTTCCCATGTGTTGCTTTACATCCCATAGTGAAGATCAATCGTCAGTTTGGAAGCCAACAAAACCATGTATTGCCCAGGTACTGTGAAGTGAATAATTTTGGGTGGAGTCAGTTATTGTTTTTGTGTTTTTCTGTATTTCCACTTCAATCTTTCCGAGGCGACTTTCCCCTTTAGGCTCAGCTTCTCACTTCGCAATTTTGGTTCAATGCTGTAATTAATTCCCCTTGTGCTACTAGTTGTGATATTAATACATCCCCTTGTTAATCAAGTGATATAGTATTCCTCTCTGTGCCCATTGTGAGTGAGCTTTGAAGTGAAATGTTAAGAGAAAGTAATGTTTAACGTTACCCTATGTGTCCATCACCTTAGTACTGATGCTAGAATGCAGTCTCTTTACAGACAAATTTTGTGTCTGGTCGTGAGAGGAAATTTGGGAGCCCTTGGATACAACGCCGTTTAAAGATAACCCGCTCTGCACAAAATTTATCTCTGTGCTTGGATTATTACCCAGCCACGTGTTTCATTTGATCTGCAATCAATCACCTTCCATTAATTTCTGGACCTACTTGAGTCCCTGTCACCCTTAAGATGTGAATTGCTGCTTATGTAATTTAAATGTATATATAGTTCACTTACACTTAAGTTTTATGTAAATTCTTCCATTTAGTAAATTATTTCCCAACTTTAACTACCAGATGGAATGAAAAGATTTTAATAACAAAATGGCGAAATGAAAATAAATCATGAGATATTTCATTTTCTTTTTATCACAAGCAGAGAAACGAATCTGAATTTCTCTTACTATTTTGAGCACGTGCAAGACAATGGCTCCCAAATCTCCATAACAGGTAAAGAGTAAATTTGATTTTCTCGTTATTTGTATGAACCACATATAGATATTTAGGAAGTGCGATAATTACAAAACAAAACCAGTGCCATATTTCCTGATAGGCCATTGTAAGTTGTCAAACCTCGTGTTATAGAGATATGTTATAGCAAGGCATTTAAAGAGAATCTGCACTGTTCCATTGTTGTCTGAGTGCATTCGCTCTCTCTCTCTCTCTCTCTCTCTCTCTCTCTCTCTCTCTCTCTCTCTCTCTCTCTCTCTTCCACGGCCAAATCCACGTGTTTAGGCAGTACAGGAAGAATTAAAACCGTTGTACTATAAGAATTGTTCCTTGAGAAACCTCTGACCACGTGTTTCTAATCGAATTCTAATCGAATTGGCCCCCTTTTATGAAAAAAATGTTAATTGATAACGTTAGCATAAATTCATCCAATGTTTGAATATCGACGAAGAATGTAAACGGTCAGCACTTCCACTGTGTGTTAAGAGAGATCATCAAATCAGGTAAAAAATTTAATAGCATTTAAAAATAAAGGGCAGCTACTAGACACGTTTTGTTTGTTTTGTTTTCTTTTTTCCTTGGTCAATAGCCCAATTTCCTCCACCCTCTCTCCCAGACCTCCCATTGCCTCTCCTGAATATATGCGAGCCAAAAAATCTCCAGGAATTTAAATTCGCAAAGGTTAGGTTTGGTAGCTCTTTAGTTTTGCGAGGGAGAAGTCATATACAGACTACTAAGGGAATAACAGCAATGCCTTGAAGTTGGTGTAATGCATATTTTGCGCAACAGTGAGATTATTATTTTTTTTTTGTTCTTCTGTCTTCCCTTAATAATTGTTTCCAACGATAGCTATAACGAAACGCAATCAAGGCTCTGAGCAGACTAGCATTAAAGGGTAAGACAAGACCGGATTTGCATTGGAAAAATAATTTTTTTTTCACTTTTGTCTCATCTTTCAGACAGAAAACCCCATATACATTTTTATTTTATCATCTGCAGTTATCATGTCTATTCACTTTGAGTTTTCCGTGAATACATGTAATTTGTTTCTATTTTAACAACCTAGTATTTGCTTTGAGTTTTCTGTGAGTATGTGGCGATTTTGTTTTTTCTACAATGCAGTTAAACTATTATTTATAGATACAGTTGCAGTGTTAGCCCAGTATTTGCATTGAGTTCCCATGTTTACTGCATTCTAACTAATCGGGTAGAGGCATTGAGGTTTCAACCCGTACTGCACGGGAGTATAACTTATTTACAAACATTTTTTATGGCGATTTCACTAAGTACCAGCATCGAGTTTTCCGCCCGTACGACACCATTAGTAACTGTAAATTACAGAGGCCGAAGGTGGTTGCCACCCATTATAGGCGTCGAGTGTTCCGCCTTTACATGGCATTCTGTTATAGCTTAGTTGAGCTGTTATTTACCTGGCTCCAACTTTGATTTACAACAGCATTTGCGTGAGTTTCCTCATCTGCCTCAAGCAATTTACAATTTGTTCAACTGGCATTCCCACATCGCCTATATGAGTTTTCCGCACCAGAGTGGATTGCATTCACAGTCTATTAGACTGCCATTCCCGTGCCAACTGCATGAGGCAATTACAATTTTTTTACTATTATTTCCCACATTACCATGGTGAGATTTTTCCACTATGTGGAGGACATTTTCAGCCTTTTGGCTGTCATCTTGTCTGCTTCTGCAGATATTCCAGCCATAGGGATCCAGGTTATTTCCATTGTATACCCCTGGCAACATTTGCAGTTTTGGTGACTGCCATCCATTCTGTTATCCCTAGGCTTGACTACTAGCGTCTTGCCTCTGAGAAGATGGCCAGTAACAGCAATGGAAGAGATTAAGGCCTTCACCGAAGCCAGAAAAGCCATGGGGCTAGAAGACACAAAACTAATATATTGAGTGAACAATAAAATGAAAGAGGCTGCAGAGAGAGCATTCCAGGCAGCCAAAAAGGAGAAGGAGAGAGAAGCACAAGATAAAAGAGAAGCAGCTGAGAGAGCATTCCATGTAGCTGAAAGAGAAACACAAGTGAAAAGAGAAGCAGCTGAGAGAGAAACACAGGAAAGAAGAAAAGAAACTGAGAGAGCATTCCAGGCAGCTGAAAGGGAGAAAGGAAGAGCCCATTAACTGGCTATGGCACCCAGACTGCCACTCTGGTGCCCATAAGTGAGATACAACCTAAAAAAAAAACACACCCCCCCCCCCCCCCCCCCCCCCCCCCCCCCCCCCCCCCCCAACCCCCCCCCCCCCCCCCCCCCCCCCCCCCCCCCCCCCCAATCACAGTCACCTCCACAGCATGCGAACCCTCATTAGGACTTGAGATGATAGTGAACCCGACACCTGGCTCGAACATGTCGAGCAGGTGTTCAAGAACTTCAGTCCTCCTTGGCAAGCATCTCACTGGCAAAGGGTGGACTGCATTCGAGGCCCTCCCCTTCAATAGGTGACAAGACCTCGCTCTCATCTGAGAGGCAATCCTTGGGGCTTGCAAGCTAACCCCAGACAGTTGAAGGCAGAAGTGGATGATCATGCCAAATGAGGCTAACCAAACTTGGGCAGAGTGGGTAGCCAAGAAGACACCAACACTGCAGAAGTGGATAAAGGCCTCCAACACAACACTTGTTGAGGAGGTCCTAGATTCCTATGCTCCCCCTGATCTTGCCACCCACTTGGTGGTCAAGGCTCCTAAAAATATTTAGCAGTGCTGTAGATTGGTAGACGCTTACGCCACCCACTATCCGCTGCAGAGTTGTCTTGAAGAAGAAAATTGGCCTCACCCCTGCTCTCCTCTCTGCCACTCTCAGCCTACCCAGTGCCCCAATAATCCTCCATGGAAGCCTGTGTGTGAGTTGCAATAAACAAGGGTACACCATGGATCAGTGCCTCTCAAAGGTGGATCCTCCTCAGCAGTCTCCTGCTACTCCTCAGAATGGAACTCCCTGTTATCATAATAATAAGAATAACGGCAATCAGAACTGAAACAACAGGCCCAGGCCTGATTTTAGCAAGAGTTTTTGTGACTCATGCAAAACGCATGTTGCACACTGTCACTGGTTGGGATGCCCTAAGAATGCTGCTGTTACAGCCATTGCAATGGCAGTGACAAATCCTTCTGCTCTAGGCCCCCTAGCTCAGGGCCTATTTTTGTTGCACCTCCCAGAGGTTGCTATCCTAACTACCAGGTCCGAACCTTCGAGGACATGGGTGCGCAGATATCCATCATTCAAGAGAATAGAATTCCTTATGGAGTTTGGGTTGATAGGCACCAATTAGTCCCTATGGAGAGCCCTAACCATGTTACAGTGTTCTTGCCTACTGTCCAGTTGAGAGTCATATGACCTCACCACTCTAATATATGAACAGTTGGACATAGGTTTTGCTTATACACCTCAGTCTGAGTGAAGTGCCCCCTTTAACCCCTTACTGTGCTGCGAGTTGTTCTTGTTTGTAGCCCCACCCAACACCTCGTTGTCTATCTGTTTTTGGTTGGGGTTTGTTTGATTCATCATAAAAATTGATATTCGGAGTATGAGTGTTATACCTACTAGGGGCCAGGTAGAAAAAGCAGTTGTCAGGTCTATGGGTATGGAAGGCCTTTTAAAATGCTTTCTGCTCCGTCCATCGTGGATGTTGAGCCCCGTTCGAATCTTCTTACTACGCCAGGATCGGCCAGAGTGCCAGTGCCAAGGCAAGACTCGAGTCCCCCTCCTGAAACTTTTAGTCCACGTCGCTTTTCCTCCTCCACTCCCCCTCAGTCAGCAGCTAACCAGTCCCAAAGTGAGGACTCTGCTGAATCCTATTTGGCCAAATAACTCAAGGAAATGTGTCAAGCAATGTTAGGCAGGGGGACGAGTGCCAGTGCCATGGTTGTCACAGCAGAAGGAGCCAATGCCCCTCTGGCATCTCCAAAGGGCTTGAGGCTTTCGAGGCTCTGACCCTATCTATCCAGAGGAGAGTGCAGTGTTCTACTGCTTTTACTTCCTTCTTATCCCTCTGTAACTGTTTTTACTTTTTGTACTGTCTATACCTCCTCTTTCATTGTTTACTTTCCCTGTAAATCATTGCCTCTAGGCATCTATTTCCATTGTATGCTCTGCTTAAGCAGAGCCCCATCTGCCAGCCATTCTGGTCTTTTAAATTAGTGCTTCGTTAGGAACTATTGTCAGAGCATATATAACCTCCAAAGATATGCCCCTTTAAGCCCCTAGACTTGTTCATAAAAGTGCCACAATTGGCACAGTGCCCTATTCTAGGCACTCAGCATTGTATTCGACTAGGAAAAATTTTAGCCAGTAAAAGATGCTATAACCTTAGCTATATTTCAAAGCCTAGCTCATTTATACATTGTTTGGATTTAATTGTTTATTCAATGTTAATTCCTTGTCTATATTTTGCATAATTTTCATGTTAGACATCATTCTTTAATTTTCTTGACTTAAATAATTTTCAAGAATTAAATTATTCTAAATTCTCTAACTGTAAAGTAAGCACTCAAAGGTGACAATTATTATTCATAGAGATTTACACTTTATTTTATGTTATAAGTCCACTCAAGATTGTATAGTAGACTCAGTAATTTGTTTTTGTCATTTGTCCTTGTTTCTGGCTTATCTTGTCCATTTCAACCCATTTAGGGTTGAAATGACCTCTAGAATAGGGAGGTTTTCAAGATTTAAGCCTGAACTCAGTAAATTAACACCAATTTATAAACAAATTTCTTACATTCTCTAGATGCCCCTCTCAGCTGAAGCCTAAATTCTCTCAAAACCATCTCATCTATTCCTATTGACTGCCTGGAATTAATCTAGCCTAAAACCAGGAGGCAACCGGGATTCGGCCTCAGAAACGTCCCAGATGCCGCGTTCACACCACTTCCCCCTGCTGCCTGTTACCTGGGGACTTCCCTTGTGTAGCTTTACATCCCATGGTAAAGATCGATCACATATTACCCAGGTTCTGTGAAGTGAATAATTTTGGGTGCAGTCAGTTATTGTTTTTGCCATTGTCTGTATTTCCACTTTATTCTTTCCCAGGCGACTTCCCCCTTTAGGCTCAACTTCTCACTTTGCAATTTTGGTTCAGTGCTGTAATTAATTCCACTTGTGATAATAGTAGTGATATTAAAACATCCCTAGTTAATGAAGTGATGTAGTTAGTATTCCTTTCTGTATAAGCTCCCAGTCATTCTACGCCCCCTGTGAGTGAGCTTTGGTGTGAAATACTAGGAGGAAGCAGTATTTAACATTTCTACACGCGTCCGCAGGTAAATATCGTGCCTGGTTATGAAAGGAAATTTTTTAACCCTTGGATACACCGTCCATATTTAAATAACCTGCTCAGCACAAATTTTTATATCTGTGCCTGGATCAT
>NC_087209.1:39939797-39969797 GCF_015104395.2 Macrobrachium nipponense | reverse complement strand
GACGACCAAAAATCATGATGTCCAACATGTAGTACACAGTACATTTTACTCACGGTAAGGCTCAATTGATTGTGGAATTAATACATCCACCTACGAACGTAAAAAGTTTTTACAGTATATCCAAGAGAATCTGTCGTTTATCGTTAGTGATTTTTTTATGCTTTCCTGATGAACGAGCAAAGCAGAGCTCAGTCTCCAAAACGAATTCACATCACGGAGTCGCATTCCGTAATCCCCAGTGCAAATCTACAATGCATTTATTTGTAACTGAAAAACAGGAAGAGTAAAGACCGTTTCAATTTGTTTGTTGATGAAAAATGTATACACCTCTTTAGTTTAACTTTGGAAAAAGCTTAGCGCTTCCATTTAAGATACCGAAGATTTGTATTTCAAAAATAGATTGACATACAGATAAATGAATATGGTAGGTTGACTTTCCTACATTCAACATTTCTCTAATAAAAGGAACGAGGAATGCTGTCATATAGTAAGAAATTTAGATAATCTAAAAGTGGTAGATTCATCGTTTTTCTTTTAAATGAGAAAGAGAGAGGGAGGCTTAAATATTATTGTCTCACTTATTTTCAAATTTTTCCCGTTGTTCGCATTACTTTATTTACAACAATTAAGGTTATTCACGTTGCCGTCATGAGTAGTGACTTTTTGTGGCTAAGCAGGGGCACTAAATGGAAACGAAACTGTTGTTTTTAACTTTTTAATAAGCCCTTGTCGTGTGTACATCCGCCTTCGCCCACAGAGCAAGGAAGGCAAAAGGACGCAGCACGGAGGATGAAGAATAATCAGAGGTGAATCTCTACTCGTTATACTTGCTGAAGAAAGTCCCCTTCGGATGGTGTGTTACGACGGTAGCACCTTATGTACATTGACCTTTGGTTTATTTATTTATTTATATAATGCCTTATCACTTTATTCTGTATTTAACCTTACCTTCCGTTCTACTTCTTCCGAATGAATACCATATCTTTGGTAGCTTGAGTTTCAATTCAGTGTCCTTTTGTGATTAATCCATATGAATAGGGTTCACCTTCTGAATAATAATGAAAATAATAATAATGATAGTAATAATTATAATAGTCAGGAAATTCATACCATGGACTGGCTGTCCACTTTAAATGTAATAACTTGTCCTTTACGGTTCAGCGCGATTGCCCATGCATTGAAGGATATTTCAGATAATAATACACACACACACACCACACACACACACACACACACACATATATATATATATATATATATATATATATATATATATATATATATATATATATATATATATATGGATATATATTAACTTACGTCAAATAACCTTGTATGTTGTAAACTGATGAGTGTTTTCTTTCCTCAGACTTCGTGAAAGCACGGGCACTTGCAGTCTAAAGGCGTCACACAAAAACGAGCTACGAAGAGCTTCGTGATGAAACGTCATATGTCATTAATTTTCGTCTTTTCCTAAAATATTTCGTTTGTTATGTCCTCAATATCGCATGGAGAAGAGAGAGAATGAAGACCCTCGCCCTTTAGAGATGTACTCGTATGTTCCTGAATTTTACATGTAGCATCTGTTGAAAAGGGAACTTTTCAATCTTGAAACATTTTGCTGAGTTAGACGAAAAGAAACATAACCAATTTTCTGAATCTGATTTAAGCGAATTTCCTCGGCCCTTGTCTTTGTCGTCGTTCAATTTTGATAAGGGTGATAAAAGGCTGCCTCCCCTCTCGGGTAAATCAATTATTTGAGGCTTTTCTGGCGAGTCACCCGGATGTCCATAAGGTACTTTAAGGTCTCAAGAGAGACTCTCTAAACTTAGTCATATGTTTCATCTTACAACAGTATTAAGATTTTATGTTGTTAGTTTAGTTTAGTTTTATATTTTAAAAAATCGTCTTTAGTTTATCTGTGAAATTATGATATTAGGAAGATAATCTAGCGGTATGGATTATGTACAAGGCATTTTTATAAGAAAGCAAATCATACATTTATTTCACTGTTTTAATCTCCAATTTTATAGCAAGTATGCATTGTCAAACGTCAGAAATGATGGGATGCGATTTAAATGGTGGAAAATTACTTTTAACCTATCGTCAGACCTCCGTTTTTTTCTTTCATTTATATTGCTTCTTTATGGAAACATTATTCATCCAAACATTAATTTTTCGGTGTAGTTTCTCGCTTTACTGTTTCTTTTCCATTGCTTCAATGTGCGTGTATATGTATAGCAAAATGTTTTTTGTTTTTTTCTTTTTATGAAAGACTGTATCGGAGGGCTGTGAAGCTAGTGCTCCGAATCATAGTGAATGCTTATTTTCTTTGAAAGTATGAACTGTGAAACATTTTACTGAATACATTCTATCATATACTTTTAGTCTTTCCCAGAATATGAAAAATTTTGACTCCAGGGAAACTATAGTGAAAAATTGTTTTCATAGTTCATGTTCTGACACTGGTTTAAAAAAAAAATTCTTTTTCCTTGAACGATTCACAAATAATTCTGCATGTGTCCTTTTTCATCGAGTCGTTTTGAGGTTCAAATCATCAGTTTGTTACACTCTTTGAAAAAAAAGGTAGATTGCACAGCCATGGGGTTTTATTGCAGATTTCCGTTACATTTCTCTTCGAAATACAATTTTTTTTGTCTTAGTATTTTTTCCTCATTTGGGTTACGCTTGACACGATGTTATGCCTGGAATCGATTTCGATAATTATTCTATTACTAAATATGTAGAATATGTAAATATATAAAAAGGGAGGCATTATAATGCAGAGAGAGAGAGAGAGAGAGAGAGAGAGAGAGATAACAACTACTGCACTTTTCGCCATTTGTAACTAAAATAGTAAGGAGTTGGTAAACTACATAAGTTGTTGTGTTCCATTTATGATAGAGTAGTACTATGAACAACAATAACTCGCCTTCAGACTTTGCTTCCGGATCTTAGAAGAGGTTTACTGGTTCGGGAATAATACAATCAAATTTAGGTTTTGCTCTGTGATATGTAGTACACTGCAACATCGTTGGTTGTTACAGAATTCCTGAAGTGAGTGAGGTCGGTGAGAGGCCTATGGGAATGCATTTCATTTTTAAAATAAAGGATATTCATAGATATACTGTGTCAAAAAAGGTGAGGAAAGGAATCTTTTTTATGTCAGCAATATATATATATATATATATATATATATATATATATATATATATATATATATATATATATATATTTACATATATTTTTATATTTATATCTACATTTATAAATTATGAGTTAATACTTCGAATGAAACCAAAATTAAGATAGATATAAGCTGATGTTGGAGAGTAAATATGAAAATATGACAGAATTTTGTAATTAAGACAAGCGTCTAACAGTAGAATAGAATGAGGGTATTTAACGAGATAGAGAATGAAAAATTGAGAGGGCTAAGGAGAGCGCGTGGCTTGTGTGAAATCAATGCCTGAAGTGTCTGTGTAACCAGGAGGAGAGGAAGAGAGACTAAGAGCACTAAGAAGTAGGATGAGGAATATGAGGTTTATAATTGAAAATATAAGATTATGGGGAGGAATACACGTGAATGGTTAGGTCAGTAAAATATACAAAGAAAATAGAACTATAGCCAAGTAATTCGAAAAATGAGCAAGAACTTCAAGGACAATGATGCTATGAAACTTCGTATAATGCTTCCTGGATGACAGTTAATAGTTCGAGTTCTTTGCCGAGCAGAATAAAGATATATAAAAATCTTGAGAAGTTTCCCTGCTGGGAGGTGATTCCTCCTGCAGTCTATTTTTCTTTTATTATTATTGAAACACATTGCTTACAATGAATAGGTAAACACAAAATATAAATAGTCAAGTGATAAAAATGATCGGGTGAAAGCTCAAACGATACGTGACAGTAATAGGAATTAGAATTTGCTATAAATATAGCGATATGAATTTATTATCTGATATTTGAGGTTTCTTGGTCTCGGTCATTACACCCTCTTTGAAGACTTGAAATTGGCACTTGGAATGAAATCTTTGATAATCTTAACATGGGTGACCGGCTGTAATAGCATTATGTCCAAAATTATAGGGCTTTAAGTCACTGCATTAGCTATGTAATGAATTAACTTAGGTTTTTTTTTCGTCAGACTAAGCTATCCTTTCCTATGAAAATAACCTTGATATTTTTGCTTTCCATGATATCTACACTATTCATATAAGGAAAGACATTCGTCATCATTATGAATACAGGTTTCAGGTTTATGAGCCATGGGTTTTTTTTTTTAACTTCTTTCTCATGGTTAATAGAATGAAAAGGGTTAGTAATAAAGATGTTTTGCTCTTTTACCTTTGTATGTCTTTTTACTATGAAAAAGCACCTTACGTGTAAAATTCCTGTCTTTTTAGTTTGAGAAAGTACTTTATTTGTAAAATTTGTTTGTCTTTTTAGTTTGAGAATATACTTTACTTTTAGAATTTGTATGTCTATTTATTTTGAGAAAATACTTCACTGGTAAAATTGGTAAAATTGTTCCTTGGTTTCAAATCATCGGAACTTTGTAAATAGACATAAATTAGCCACATTGCTGAAGGAAGCATATTTAAGGCAAAAACTATCAGGAAATGAGCAAGTTTCCTCTTAACCTTTGGCCTGCAAGGCATAGACGCAGTTACATGGACGGGTCACAGGGAGCCTGCCTATGCAAATTTCCCTCAATGTAAGAGGAAAGTCAAAGTCTGTCATGAGATCCAAGTAATCCACTTAGCTGCAGGAGTCCACTGCAGTGGTTCCGGGAGTTGCAAGGAAGAAATGCACTGTTTGGTTAAATTATTCAAGTAAAACTAGATTTTGTGCACATTCTAAGCTATTGTTTAGGTCTTTAATACAATGATGATTCTTTGATTCCTTGCTGATATTCAGAATTTTAGTCTTCAATTTTAGTAGAAGTCTGGGTAAAAATATAAGATAAATTAACCATTATATGAGATTATTCCATTCAGCCGGAGTAATTAAGACCTATGGATATTTCTGATGGTATCATTTGGTTTTAAGTGAAATGCGTCTCTTTTTTTTTATCCATTTATTACATTTGATTATTGACAACTTCCTCATATATAAAGATTTATATCAAGAATAGTTTTTTTCTTTTTTCTCGTGTATTTATTTATTATTATTATTATTATTATTATTATTATTTTTTTTTTTTTTTTTTTTTTTTTTTTTTTTTTTTTTTTTTTTTTTTGCTTTATCACAGTCCTCCAATTCGACTGGGTGGTATTTATAGTGTTTCCGGTTGCATCTGCCTCCTTAGGAGTCCATCACTTTTCTTACTATGTGTGCGTTTCTAGGATCACACTCTTCTGCATGAGTCCTGGCGCTACTTCAGCGTCTAGTTTTTTCTAGATTCCTTTTCAGGGATCTTGGGATCGTGCCTAGTGCTCCTAGATTATGGGTACGATTTACACTGGCATATCCCATATCCTTCTTATTTCTATTTTCAGATCTTGATACTTATCCATTTTTTTTCCCTCTCTTTCTCTTCAACTCTGGTGTCCCATGGTATTGCGACATCATGAGTGATACTTTCTTCTTGACTTTGTCAATCACGTCACGTCTGGTCTGTTTTGCACGTATCACCCTATCCGTTCTGATACCATAGTCCCAGAGGATCTTTGCCTGATCGTTTTCAATCACTCCTTCAGGTTGGTGCTCGTACCACTTATTACTGCAAGGTAGCTGATGTTTCTTGCACAGGCTCCAGTGGAGGGCTTTTGCCACTGAATCATGCCTCTTTTTTGTACTGGTTCTGTGCAAGTGCCGGGCATTCACTTGCTATGTGGTTTATGGTTTCATTTTTCGTATTGCACTTCCTACATATGGGAGAGATGTTATTTCCGTCTATCGTTCTTTGAACATATCTGGTTCTTAGGGCCGCATCTTGTGCCACTGTTATCATTCCTTCAGTTTCCTTCTTTAGCTCTCCCCTCTGTAGCCATTGCCAATTGTCATCGCTGGCTAGTTCTTTAGTCTGTCTCATGTATTGTCCGTGCATTGGTTTGTTGTGCCAGTCCTCTGTTCTGTCTGTCTTTCTCCTGTCTCTGTATATTTCTGGGTCTTCGTCTACTTTTATTAGTCCTTCTTCCCATGCACTCTTTAGCCACTCGTCTTCACTGGATTTCAGATATTGCCCCAGTGCCTCGTTCTCGATGTTGACGCAGTCTTCTATACTTAGTAGTCCCTCTCCCTCCTTCCTTTCGTGTTATGTATAGTCTGTCCGTATTTGCTCTTGGGTGTAGTGCTTTGTGTATTGTCATATGTTTCCTGGTTTTTCTGATCTATGGTGCGGAGTTCTGCCTTCGTCCATTCCACTATTCCTGGCACTGTATCTGATTACTGGCACTGCCCATGTGTTTATGGCTTTTATCATATTTCCGGCGTTGAGTTTTGACTTGAGTATCGCCTTGAGTCTCTGCATATATTCTTTCCTGGTCGTGTACTTCATCTCTTGGTGTTTTATATCCCCTCCTTCCATTATTCCCAGATATTTGTATCCTGTCTCATCTATGTGTTTGATGTTGCTCCCATCTGGTAGCTTATCCCTTCAGTTCTCGTTACTTTGCCTTTTTGTATGTTGACTAAGGACGCATTTTTCTATTCCGAACTCCATCCTGATGTCCCCCAGATACAATCCTTACAGTCTGGATTAGGGTATCTATTTCCTTGATGCTCTTACCATACAGCTTGATGTCGTCCATGAACATCAGATGGTTGATTCTGTTGCCTCTTTTCTTGAGTTGGTAGCCGGCATCCATCTTCTGTAGTACTTTTGTCATGGGAATCATGGCTACTACGAAGAGTAGTTGGGGACAGTGAGTCGCCCTGGAAGATCCCTCTCCTGATATTAACCTCTGCTAGTCTTATTCCAGAGCTTGTAAGTATTGTATTCCAGTTGCGCATTGTATTTTTGAGGAAGCTGATGGTGTTTTCCTCTGCCCCATATATTTTCAGGCATTCTATTAGCCATGTGTGTGGTATCATGTCGAAGGCTTTCTTATAGTCTATCCATGCCATGCTTAGGTTGGTTTTCCTTCTCCGCCTACTGTTCTTCATTACCATTTTGTCTATCAGGAGCTGGTCTTTTGTGTCCCTACACTTCCTTCTGCTTAGCCTTTCTGTTGGTGGGGGCGATTGTTTTTGTCTCCTCTAGGTAGTTGTATAGCCTTTGTCTGATGATGACCTGTTAGTAAACTTCCACATTATTGGTAGGTAGGCGATAGGCCTGTAGTTACTGGCTATATTTCCCTTACTCTTGTCTTTTGTACTAAGGATGTTCTTCCTGTGGTCATCCATTATTATTATTATTATTATTATTATTATTATTATTATTATTATTATTATTATTATTATTATTATTATTATTATTATTATTATTATTATTATTATTATTATTATTATACATAAAATAATTTGGAGGGATATTTTTTAACACGACTAGCAGGCATCTGCAAATTAGTACAACTGAATATAAAAAAACATATTACTAGGTTAAATGTTAACAACAAAGAAAAAGGAATAACGATCGATGATGAATGTATTAAAAAAACAAAAACCAAACCGAGGTAGAGCAAATTAGATATTAAAGGATAATTGTAGCTGGAATAAGTATATGAATCACGGATGATGCGATTATTATTCATATATATATATATATATATATATATATATAGTATATATATGATATATATATATATGTTACGGTCATTTTGAGGAATTGGTCATTTTGGAAAATGACCAAAATATCTGTCAGTATGCAAAATGCCCAAATAATTGGTGGTAATTTTGGAAAATGACCAGAAGTTTGGTCATTTTGCAAAATGACTATTAGTATCGTTGGTCATTTTGTAAAGTTACCCCAATAGCTGCTGGTCATTTATTCAACATTAAAAACTTACATTACACATTACAAGTATATTAGAATATTGAAAGAACTAAAACTGAATTTGAAATTATTTCAACAATTATCAAAATTAGCATTATCTGACTTGTTTGAACAAGAGTTGCTGCATTTACATCTGCTGTTGCACAATACTTCGTTTTTGAAGCATTTACAGCGTCTGCTCCGACATGACTGGGTGCAGCTACACTTACTGATCCCCTGGCCATGTCCCATCGAGTCTGCAATAGCTACCTCTCGCAGACTGACTTCGCGATCCTTTATTACCTCTTCGAGTGACATAATTTTTCAGCACATAAAGTGAACTGATTCCGACTGTACACTGTTTTAAGTAAACCCACGTTTTTGTCCCTAGTTTGTAAGTCCGCCATCCATTGTCTCAGTTATAATTGCCTTTGCATTCGCAAACTCCGCTCGTCCACGGTCAACAAGTGGAATAGGAACCATGACAGTGTCCCCTGCAAGGGCTGGCTTGAAACGCTTGTACTGATTTATCCTCATTTTTTTTTGCTTTGCTTCTCTTGTTGTATTTTCGATTCCCTTCGTTCAGCCTGAATGCTACGATTTCTATTGCATAGGCAACAGAGCACAGGATCATCAACATTGTCATTTACACTTGAACAACACTGACCAAAGGAAAGGATGACATGGAATGTTTTGACCACACGAGTTGCAATTTATGGCACAACTTTCAGCACTTCTCCCCTGCTCTACATTTTGAACTTCTTCATTAAGTAAACAAAGTGCTTCTGCAAGCTGCTCCTCTGTCTCCATGCCTTCCATTATTTCTTCTGGTATGTTGACAGCAGAAATACCAAGATGAGCCTTTTCTCCGTACGTGCTTCATAAGGTGTCCTGCCAATTCCAGAATGGAAGCGCGTGTTTTTCTGCCACTGAACAAAGCGCAGTCCATTTGACCATTGTGTAGTGTTGTTATCTTTCATCCAGCAAGCGAGTATTGCTTCAACTATCTCTGTTTGCTCGCTCCACGGAACCCT
The DNA here is from genome assembly GCF_015104395.2 of Macrobrachium nipponense. Classification (NCBI taxonomy): domain Eukaryota; kingdom Metazoa; phylum Arthropoda; class Malacostraca; order Decapoda; family Palaemonidae; genus Macrobrachium; species Macrobrachium nipponense. The sequence goes on along the minus strand of NC_087209.1, from coordinate 39,960,845 downwards.
GTGATTGAGAATATCTTGGTTTCCCATGAACTAGCTTACATTCTGGCCACATAGCCAGAACTTCCTTGATTACCTTATTGAAAATTCTCTCCCATTGTCAGATTGAAGAATATGAGGGGCTCCTTTATCACAGAAAATGTCAACCAGGTGAAAAGCTACCTCCTCGGCAGTCTTAGTCTGTAGGGCTCGAAGGCATATCATCTCGGTCAAGTGATCTTGGTAATTAAAAAATGAAACGGTACTTCCCATCTGGTTGACTCTGCATATCAATCAAGTCAACCTCCAAAGACACAGTACAAGACAAAATTATAAGTAATGCAAATACCATCATCATAATTATTGATTGTCAGCAGAATTATTATTATTATTATTATTATTATTATTATTATTATTATTATTATTATTATTATTATTATTATTAGTGGAAGTATCCACCCCGTAATAGTCTGATCTGTTATTTAAAATACAAAGCAGGAGCTTTCGAGACCTGCACGTCCCTCCTTGGTCAATCTGAATATTACTGTGGATTTACTTTTCCTTTTATTTTATTAACGAATGTGATTATGAGGTTTCTTTGTTATTATTATTATTATTATTATTAGTAGTAGTAGTAGTCGTATAGTATAGTAAGTTTGTTAGTAAAGGGTCATGCATTAATAATTTAATTACATTAAGGTTAGATTGGAAGGCTAGGAAATGCCTACAATAACTTAGTGAATAATATGTTGTTGTTTCGTTACTAACCTGAGCTCGAGAATTCATGCTGTTCGAGACGATTGGCTTGACAACCACACACTTCCGCACAATACTTTTCTTTAGCTGACATTCCTCACAATACTGCAAGAACAGCGTTTTATCTGATCGCGTGAAATGCTTGCATTTTTTCTTTGGTTGCCTTACACATACTAGTTCTTCCTCCGTAGCCAATTATGCGATGAATAGCTAGAAAGAGTAACCATCAAACTCATCTTCAGCACAAACGAATCGCAGCTGAGTTCCTTTCTTCTGCAACTTTTGCACGGTGGAACCCTCAATTGTGACCTCCAGTATTTCATATTTTTGTAACAAACGATAATCCTGCTTAGTCTTTCGTAGGATTAGATTTTTGTTTTTAAGTTCATTCAGGCGACTAATTACTCGTTCGTATTCTTCCCATGGGGGGAAATAAACTTGGTTTGAACTATTTGTAGCTTTGTTTTCTTCAGACTCTAGAAGTTTTGTTTTGGAAAAGACTTTTCTTACTTTCCATTGTGAAGCTTTTCAGTGTACAATATACTTGCAACAAATAAGTGATGAGAGGAGCACGAATATTTCCGTCCTCGGCCGAACCTAAGTAGGAACTAACTGCCCCTGTTCAAGACAAACATACACTTGCACACACTTCGAAACATTTGTATCTGCTTAGGATACTAATTCGAGCGTGTTTCAAGTTCAGTTTAGTTCTTTCAATATTCTAATACTTGTAATGTGTAATGTAAGTTTTTAATGTTGAATAAAAAAACACACACCTTTATTATACTTAGACTTTTCCTAATCAATTTTAAGTTACTATTTGTTTATTTTTGCATAATGACCAGCAGCTATTGGGGTAACTTTACAAAAAAAAAATGACCAAAACTTCTGGTCATTTTTTTTGTTTTTTTTTTTACAAATGGACCACAATTATTTGGGCATTTTGCATACTGACAGATATTTTGGTCCATTCCAAAATGACCGGGCCGGGCAGTTGCAAAATGACCAATTCCTTAAATGACCGTAACATATATATATATATATATATTTATAAATATATATTATATTATATATATATATATTATATATTTATATTATTATTATATATATGCAGAAAGAAAGAAACAGGGGGAGAGAGAAAAAGAGAGTATCATTACCCATCCTTCATTGCAGAGAAAGGAAAAGATAAGGGTTCATTGGGTTAGTTGTGCAACAATTTTCGATAATCAGTGTCAAAACTTCTTTATACGAAACCTGCATTACATCGATGTTATGGCAGACATACTCAGAATCTGTTTAATCACCATATAATATCGGTATAAAACGGATGAAAAATATCTATAAATGATAAAAAATAATGTAAAAGCAATGCATACCAAGGAGGTCACTTATTGATGGTCTTTATTACATCTATATATATATATATATATATATATATCATATACATATATATATATATATATCTATATATTATATATAGATATATATATACATATATATATATATATATATATATATATATATATATATATATATATATATATATTTTATATTATATATATGTATATATATATATATATATATATAGTATATATTATATATATATATATATATATATATCGGGGAATCGGACTCGGTGCTACTGAATTGGTAGGCGAGCATGTAAACCACTCGTCTAACGAGGGGATTATTTGATTCACGTACACTGATAAATGGAAGATCTAGGGTGTTAAGAGTTGAACGGATAAAGGACCACTAATCAGTCACGAACGTCACAAATAAGAGTTCTCATTAACGTAATTACCATCCATGTTTATTGTGCCACTTTATATTTTGGTGGTAATAAAGAGACATGCTGTAAAACAGTTATTTTATATATATATTTTCAGGTTTATACATAAAAATGTTTACGTTCAATGTGATTTTTGCTTTTTCATATGGTTGATAGGCATATACATAATTAACATATCTTTCTCTAATTAGTTACATCCATAAAATATCAATGAATTCGGCAACAAAGATCGTTTTACCTTCATTTTGCAGTCATCTGTGATCAGTCGTTTGTTTAAACTGTTCACGAGTTGTTTCCTAACACGATAATATACCCTGAGCACATGGCTCTCATTGCAGTGCCAGCAGCATTATATGACCTGCTAGTGTTGCATATGGTTCTGTCTGAAGAAGTAGATGCTGGTCTCAATGTCACAAATGAGCTGGATGAAGTGGAGGAGGTGGAGGAGGTGGAGGAGGCCTCCTCACAAGTTTTCAAAAAGTTTGGCCAGCATAAGCACCCAGGACAGCAGATAAGTACTTAACACAGAAAAAGTATTTTTATATTTGTAGGTTAGGGAAAGTGAAAATATATGACAAAGATTGCGAATAGAATCATCATATATGCATACGTACATATTAACATATATACACGCATACACACACACACACACACACATACACTGTTCATTTGCGTGTGAGTGTGTGTGTGTATGCGTGTATATATGTTAGTATGTATGTATGCATATATGATTATTCTCCATCTCCTCCACCTCAATTGTGACATTGACGTTCGTGAGTGATTAGTGGTGCCTTTGTCCGTTCAACTCTTAACACCCTAGACTTCCCTTTGTCAATTTACGTGAATCAAATTAGCTCCTCCTTGGACGAGTGGTTTAAGTGCTCGCCTACCAATTCGGTAGCACCGAGTTCAATTCCCCGCTCTGCCAACGTGGAGTAAGAGGAATGTGTTCCTGGTGATTAGGAATTAATCTCTCGATATAATATGGTTCGGATCCCACAATAATCTGTAGGTTCCGTTGCTTGGTAACCAATTGGTTCCTAGCCATGTAAAAAAAATCTAATCCTTTGGGAAAGCCGAGTCGAGGTGGGTTGATGTTGTCTCCAAACTAATGAATTACCTGCGCGCAAAAGGTATTTGAGGGTGGGAGGCAGCATGAACTTTTATCCTCTTGCGGTGGTGTATTAGGTAAAAGCTTCACTGACGTTCCTGGATTTGAAAGGCTCCGTGGGTTGGCGCCCCGGTCCAGGCAAGTCTATTATCGAGAAAAATATTCCCCTTCGGTTAAGCATATATGAAATTAATTATTAATTAAATTCCGAGGTAGAGGGAATTAGATATTAAAGGACATTGTAGCTTGAATTATTATTATTATTATTATATTAATATATATTAATTTTCTATATAGTATAATTATATTAAAATAACATATATATTATTCTAATTAATTAATATTATAACTTATTAATATAAATTTACAATAATATATTAATTAATATTATATAATTATATATATTAATTATTAATATTATATTATATATTATTATTAATTAAAACTTTGATTCAAGAATAAAAGGGCCAACTCTGGTCATTTGACGACCTCTAATGTGGTTTATATGTATACTTGTCCCAGTTGTGATACGGGACATTGGACATTATGTGGAATCTACGAAGTGTCTTCTTGCGGAACGAGTCGACTTTCATATTGAGTTTAGACATAGAACAGCATGTTTCCTGTCCAACCCAGATGCATCTAATATAGGAAATCATTTAAAAAAATGTAAAATTAGTATTGAATACAAAGATTTCTCAATAATGGGAAAGGTCAACAACTCTTAAGACTTATTTATTTTACAGACGCTGAAAATAAAACGACTCGTTTCTTTTTTAAATACCCCGTCCTCAGCTGTTCAACTTTTTTTTTTTATCTTGACTTTGTTGTTGTTCTTAATGCTTTTTTATTATTTACTTCGTTTCTGCTTTTAGTTTGACTCGATACTTTGCTCTAACAGATTAGTTCCTCTCTTCCTTTATTTATTTATTTTTTTAAATAAACCTTGTAAAATTGTAAATTATTGTGCAATTTTATTGTAAAAGCTTTCTTCCATGTACCCTTTTGTATTTTAACCTAACTTGTTGTGTGTTTTAAGTATAATTTCCTGTTAAATTAACCAATAGATAGCTACTACTTTTAATTTTATAATTTTTCAAAGTAAAAAAATATTATTCATATCTATTGCGAAACGTTGGAATAAACTGTCAAAATTTCAAATTCCTCTGTGTTCCTGTCTGTTTTTATCTACTAGCTATGACTGCCAATTGGCCTCCTGCTAATTATTATATATATATATATATATATATATTATATATATATATATATATATATATATATATATATATATATATATATATATATATATATATATATATACATGATAACTTGATCACGAAGTATATAAACGTGATGCTATGTTGTAAATAAAGGATTTTTTTACCACGAAGGAAAAAAATGAAAAAGCGAGATAGCCAAGTACTTTCGGTCCTGTTCGGACCCTTTACTGAGGCCTCAGTAAGGGTCCGAACAGGATCGAAAGTACTTGGCTATCTCGCTTTTCATTTTTTTTTCCTTCGGCCTCAGTAAAGGGTCCGAACAGGACCGAAAGTACTTGGCTATCTCGCTTTTTCATTTTTTTTCCTTCGTGGTAAAAAACATTATATATATATATATATTATATATATATATATATATATATATATATAATATAGTATATATATGTATAATTAATGTAGTGGTATATATATATATTATATATATATATATATATATATATATATATATATATATAATTTATTTTTTTTTTTCTCATAGCGAGATTTTGTCTGGAGTTGCCATACAACCTATAGGCTAGGAAGCTGAGGGTGGACTGCTTCTGGTGTGGTGTCTATTCTCCCCATATTCGCGGTCATCAGCAGAGGGTCTGCTCTATACCAATCTCCTATTGACTGGTGGCAGTAGGTCTGTTTATCATTGGTCGCTTAGGTTAAGTCTAAAGCCACTTCCACCGTGGAGATGGTTGTATAGCTACAACCACCTATAGATCGCCTGGGATGTGCAGTGATATTGCTGGGCATTACGTTACTCTGTGTGATATCACGGCTAATTTAATTTTAATTTTCTGTAGGAGTATATCGTTTGGGGGCGTTGGTTTCCGTAGAGTTGTCGCAATCAGTGATATTATTGATGCTTGCAGGTCTTCTCATACTCGTTGGGAGGAATATTCTTCCTGTGTCGTATTTAGCCTACAGCAGGTGCAACCAATGGGTATTGGGGGCCTTCTTGATGATCTTCATGTTCTGGATGATCTCATCCCTGGAGATAGTTTTTTAATGTTTGGCGGGTAGAGGTTCTTGATAGCCCCCTCCTGGGCGTGGCAGGAGAGTCTCTTAGATAGGCGCATTGTGGACTGAGCATGTGTACTGGTATACCACATTATGTCAGCTTCAGGGAATCTCATATCTGCGGCGAGGGGTTATTTTTTATCATTAGGTTGCACATCCTTTGATTCTGATAATATATGATTAAGTCAATTGTCTTGGTGTCGTCGATCTGGGTTAATGGGAACTCATGGAGGCTTTGGAATACAGCTCGATATTATCCTGGGGGTTGGGCTACAGGCTCTCACTACCATACCATTTCTCTATGGCTGTGTGGATTTCTCTATTGATTAATTTATTGTAATACCCATTATTTACGAGTGCTTGGGAGGCTCGGTCGAGTTTCTGGTGAGTGTCCTGACATGTTGAGCAGTGGGAGAGGGCTGTCCGATGAAAGCCCTGTTGGTGGTTCTTTTTTCACCATTGAGGCAACGTCCAAGATTAGTATTCCTGTGTAGATAGAAGTACAGAAGCTGTCTTCCATGTCCCACTCCGTATTCTGATTTAGATCCATCTGTTTATATTGTGTAATGTGGACCCATCTGCCTTATGTGATCTATTGTATGTTGTGTATGGTGTTCTGGGGTGTGTGAGTATTTTTTGTTTATAAATATGTTAATTTTTTGCAAATTTTTATTTCATTCATATTCCAAGGAGGTGGTAATTTTACTATTGGAGGTAGCTGGATATTTATATTCAGTGACTCAAACAATCTTCTTGATCTGATTGGGAAAGTTGGTAAATGAATGTTAATAAATACATACCTTAGTTCAAATAATTTTTTCGTTGGTGAATCACTTGACTGTATTCTTAGGGCACTTTTCATCGTTACTAACTCTCTATGGAAAGAGAGAGGTAGTTCGTCACATTCAAGCTGTAAAGAAGACGTTGGTAATGATTTAAAGGCTCCTGAACATATTCTAATTCCCTAATTATGAACTGGGTCTAATGTTTTAAGTGCTGTGTCTGATAGATAGTACAGTTGCTTTATATAGTAATGTAAGGAATTGTCTATTAGCTCACCAAGTAGTGTTTGATATTTTTTCTTATTAGATTTAATGCTCTTTTACATTTTGATTACATGCGTGTTATGTGGGTGTTCCAGTTTAAGTGAGTATCCAATACTATTGCTAAAATTTTAGCATTATGGCCAATTTGTATACTTTGATTTCTGATTTTTAAATCTATTTCTTCACCTTTCTTCCATTTTTTTTATTTTTATAAAATATGACTGCTTGAGTATTATATATGGATAATCTAAGTGCTACAGATGAGCTCCATTCATCTACTTTTATTATAGATTTATTAATGATGTGTCTGCATGTTTAATGCGACATGCTGAATAATATATGGCAAAACCTTCCATATAAAGGTTGCTTTTAATTGTGGTAAGTAGATTTTTACATATTTCATAAATTGCTAAAGTAAACAGTGTGCCACTTAGGACGCTTTCCTGTGGACCACCATTTTATTTTTTTGTTTCAAAAAGTTTTGGATAAACATAAGTCAATGTACACGGACGTTGTTGTTTTGTAAAGTTTTAATATAGGATATTTACACATACTATCATAAGCCTTTTCAGTGTCAAAAAAGATAGCTACAGTTATTTGTTTTCGTTCAAATCCTCGGCGTATATGATTTCTAGGTTAGAAAGAGAATCTAATATAGACCTGTTACATTGTGACCCGAATTGAGTGGGAGTAAAAATTTTATTTGCTCGAATGCGCCATGTTAGTCGGATATTTACAATATTTTTCAAGTAATTTGCATAAGCAACGTGTTAGAAAAATTAGTCTGTCATTATTTACATTACTTGGATCCTTTCAAGGCTTGGGGATAGGAATTATTAAAGCTTTGTGCCATTCATCGGTAAATAAATTCCGAAGCTATAAATCTTTATAAAATTGTAATAAGTATGACTTTGCCAAAGGTGCTAAGTTGCATATCATCTCAAAACAAATATTGACACCTCCAGGAGCAGATTTATTGCTATTCAAGAGAGCATATTCCGACTCTTCCATATTAATTTTTTTTTATTATAATATATGTTTTCTTGTGTTTCGAAATTAAATTTTATTAGTTCTATATCATTTCTCTTTGTACGGATGTGTTCATCTAAATTCTTATCGCTACTCACATTTGCTAAGTTTTCTCTTATTATAAATACTTATTCCTTTTGGATCAAGTACTCTTTTTCCATTCTTTTTAATATGGCATGTCTAGGTAGTTTAACATGGGTTCCATTTGTTTTCCTGAATTTTTCCCATATTTTTGTATGGGAGTATTATTAGAGAGATCTGATATGTATTTCCTCCATGAAATGATTCTTCCTTGAAATACTTCCTCTTTAAATTTTGCAGATATTTTATTGTATACATTATTACCAATTTCTGGTAATAATGTAGTAATTTTTTGTAAAGTTCCTTCTAGTACTGGCAATGTCTTTTTTGTTAGCTTCCTATTGAAAATATTTAATCATCTCCCTATTGAGTGTTTTATACCAATTAATTCAGTTAACTTATCAGACCACCATGGAACTTTGTATATTGTTGGATGGGTATTTGATTTTCTTATTGATTTATCAGCAGCATTTTAATTTAAATCAATATGAAATTTATTATTTTCATTTTGGTTTTTTAAATATTCAAATGGTTGGACATTCCTAGTGTGTATTTCATAATACTCCAAATCTTCTTCATAAATTTTATAGCGAGGACCATGTTTTGCAGGACAATTTTGTAAGAAGGAAATTAATATAGGGAAATGATCACTGGTGTAAAAGTATGCTAATTTCATCATCATTTTTATAACACATGTCATTTAATCCATGAACTCTTTTTTATTCCATGGTCTATTTGAGTTTGCACAATTACAGTCCCATATCGGGTTGTGAGCATTAAAATCTCCAACTATTAATGTAGGTTCTTTGGGACTGTTAAGTAACTCTCTAAGTTTATTAGTGTCGTAATTAGTATTGGCTTAATTGTATAAGTTATACATTATATAATTATAATTTTTTATTTGGTTCTAATACCTGATATTTGTAAGTGAGCAATGTTTATAGGTACTTTGTCATAAACCACCTTGTTATGTGAGCATATAAGGCTGTACCTAAATTTCCCTCCTCCTCTCTAGATGTAGATGCTAAGGTATAATTACCTATTGTTGTTGTTGTTCTGTTGACATGTTGTAAACACAATATCACCGGTTCATGTTCTTTCGCCTAGGTGCAGTCTGGTCTGCGGACCATTCACGTTCCATTGTATAATATAGTTTTTGAATATATTAATTTATATTGATAGAGTTTTTTGTCATCAACTTGCATTTTCTCTAATAATTTACTCACGACATTTATTTATTTACCATTATAGTATATCAAGTATTCATTAAACCATCTTTTGTTATGTTTTTGTTTCTGTTGCACAATGCAAAAAACACAATTATTACATCCACATGTGTTATCATGTATATTCATTGCATTATTCATTCTTGATGTACCAATTATTTGTGATAGAACAATCTCCTCTCCCCTGACACATTCACTGTCACTAATGGTATCATTCTCTTCCTCTTGTTTGTTGTTTTGCATATCTGCATCCGCATGTCTTATTATTTTAGGAGATAAAGGTATATTCTTATTTTGTTTTTGTCATTGGATTGACCGATGCTTTTCTCATGATAGTTCGTTTCTTTGTTTTGGGTGGTGATCTCTCCAAAGGTCTTTTTTTATCTTTAATTTCTGATACCTCACAACTTTTCTCTCGTCCTCTGTGGTAGTATCTTCCTGTGTTCCTATTTGCATTAATACCTCAAATGAATTTGATAGGTTATTATCCATATCATTTGCACCATTTTCTTGAATCTTTACTAGTTTACTTTGTTCCTGTATATTAATAATTTCTTCGTAGCTGCGTTTTGTTCTTATCTCTCCATAAGTGTTTTTGTTTCATTATTATACACGTTTCTTAGCAGGATCTTGAATTCCTCTTACTTTCAGTTCCAAATTAGCCGACCTTATAGACATCCCTGTTCTTTCTTGTAATATTTTTAACTCAGTATTGTATATGTAGTACCTCCTTTCCTTGGACCTTTCATGATGATTTTGCCCACATTTATACATATTGGATCACTGCACTTCCACTATGTAATATGTTCTTCAGAACCACATTATGCAAACACAGGATCATTTCGACAGTAATTCCTTGTATTATGGAGCAATCACAAGCAAAAAAACAAAAGCTACAAGATCTCCACACATTCACTTTATCGAATACGGCCGACAAAAAAGTTCCCCCAGTCAAACTTTCCCCTTTACGTTACTAATTACGCAGGACAATTGGCTTAACGAGACACCGAACACACAAAACACAAATACATGTACTCACCTCAGACTCGAAACACTCAGGGCGAGACTTTGTGCCGTCTGCTGGATACAGTTGTCGAGACACAACAACCGCTGAATTGAACACACATAAACAGACAAGCACCAAATCCATACAAAAACTCAAAAAACAACACAACAATCACTACACAAACAAATACCAGCAACTCGAAAACAACAACAAATCATACAACAACTCAGAAACACAACTCACTGCAGAAACAACGCCAACAACATCAAAGACAACTCGACAAATCAATACAGAAACAACTGCCAACACAGTCTCCAACAAACAACTCACAAACATCAATACACAAAATCAAATACAACAGACACTCTTCAGCTCAACAACAACTAGACAGACACATGCACAGCGACTATACAATACCAAAATCAATCAAATCACACAACAACTGACCATCAATAGACTCTGCCTTATCTCTGTCCAAAAAACTTCCTTATTTGACTGATTGCCAAACACAGACTGATCATTACAGACTGACTCGCAACCGAATCTGCAGGCGACACTCAATTCACTCACTAACTATCCATATGAACACAAACAACCTAATGAGACAACAACCAAACAACCAGCCTCTCTCTCTCTCTCTCTCTCTCTCTCTCTCTCTCACACACACACACACACAACTATCGATTACTTTGTCAAATGCATCTATCATATAACTCCTCCATATTACCTCCCCCGTTACCTTTGACAACGTCTCCTTACACTCATCATACCCACACTAAATTGCCTTTCGCAACAACCAAGGGTGTTCGGATACTGGCCCCCCGATCTTGTTCGAGGCCCCTCATACACTCTCAGTAGCATCGATACTTGCTTCTTCCAAACCACTTTCTTCCAGATTTACATTATCTCCATCACTACTGTCCTCCAAAATCCCATTCACTGTCTCATTGACCCCTTCCAACTCTTGCCCAAATATGTCTCATAACTCTGCCACCAAATCACTCACCTCATTTATATTCCTGCCAAACTCCCGAAGACTCATTCATACCACCAACCACGTCCTTACTACCTGATTCCTTTCCTGTTGGAATCTCACCAAACCCAGACAATTCAAACCCACACACACTATAAGTATCATTCATTCCTTCAAAGTCATCTGTATTACACACCCTATCAACCATTTGTACTCTAACACTAACACCCTTATCATGCAGTTCACGCCTTTTCCTTTCCATTCCCTTTCTCTACACTCTTCCGCTTTCTTCCATACTCTGCCAACACTAACTGTCGATCTCCGAGACCCATTTGTTTACTGACACTCGGCTGATACTTATTAACCCTCAATCATTCACTCATCGCATTCTCCCAATCATACTGAGGGACTTCCCTCCACCTACGGAGCTGGTTATGGTGTGCCCTAACCTCATTCATACCCCCATCTACTCACAATGTCTACAAAACATAAATCAATCCACTCGGTCACACTTCCAAAATCTCAAAAGGCCCTTTGAATTTCTCCCTTACCTTATTCACATTCATTCTCCCTATCTCAACCACCTCTTTCAGTACTTTATCCCCAATCTTAAAACTTTCAAACATTTCACTTGCGTTCTTCCACAAATCCCAATTACTCTCTGACAAACCCAACCCTGGCATAATAATCCTTTCAAAATTTAACACATACTTGCAAGGAGACATACCTATACTCTACTGCAGTGTGGCGTTGTATACCTACACTGTACATCTTACATACGTATCCCAATCATATTTACTCACCATTCACAAAATCTCAGTCATCGTTCTAACAGTCCTTTCAGCCAAACTATTTGCACTGGGCATATGCGGAATAGATACACATGCACAAAACCCCATTCTTTCTACATTTCTTCAAACTCCTACCCCACAAACTCAAGTCCTTTATAGCTCAACATTTTTGCAGGCTTACACACACACATTGGCAACATCACTTACAACTACCATTTGTGCAACAGTTCCAAATTTACTCATGTGATCCACCATCACAATCATTCCCACATGAACTCTCACAGTCTTTGGTAATGAAACACAATCAATCGCAAGCATTTCACATGACTCTTTCATCTGCAAACACAACACAGGTAGACTCGCATGCATACTCTGATACTTTCCCCTCTGACAGTCTTTACATGTAACAGCTACATCCATACAAATCTTATTTAACCAGGTGCATACAATCTCTCATGCATTCGCACAATTTATTCTTCCCCAAATGCCCAAACCGATCTTATACGAACAAACACATACTCACAGCTGACTCAACAAAAAACACTAGCACACACACTTCCCTGTCATACATCCCTTCCTGATGGAAAAAGTAGACTATACTTTTACACACTACAAACTGTTTAGCAACCCACTTATACACATCTAACTCACACAGCCAATCTTCCACACGCACTCCTCCCAGAACACATTGTCACAACATAGTTATATCCAAGCACTTATCTTGCATTTCCTCAATCTCATCCTCACTCAACTAATCATTCTTATTTCTAGCAATATCAATCATACCCACAAAGTTCGCTACAAACACATTACTAGTTTGAATCCTAGCTATTTTGTTGCCCCCTTTCTAAGAATCCTGTTTCCTATATCTACACTTACAACATGCATCCTCAAAAAATCTATCCCCATCAAAAAGGAAACTTGCATATCATTTTCTCCCATAATTTTAAAGTTATGTATTACTTCAAAATCTCCTAACCTAACCTTTAACTGTACCTCTTCCCGTACTAAAACACTTCCTTGTCCTAACCCATGTATTCTTACACTGGAACACTGCCTTTTCACTTCCCAATCACATCTCTCAAGTTCACTTACTACTGACCCACTCACTAAGGAAGATTGAGCTCCCATATAAAAAAAATCTATCCCCATCAAAAAGGAAACCAGCATATCATTTTCTCCCATAATTATAAAGTTATGTATTACTTCAAAATTTCCTAACCTAACCTTTAACTGTACCTCTTCCCATACTAAAACACTTCCGTGTCCTACCCCATGTATTCTTACGCTGGTACACTGCCTTTTCACTTCCCAATCATATCTCTCAAGTTCACTTACTACTGACCCACTCACTAAGGAAGATTGAGCTTCCATATCAACTAAACTACAGTACTCACTATCATTTACTCTGACAAACGTCACCATTTTTCCTTGAGTCCCATACATACATAAATTCACTGTTGCATCTACCTGGTTATCCACATCACAATCATTCTCACCACGTTCATCTTCAGTTATCTCCCCACTTCGTTACTTCTGATTCAATTCCTTCCTACAATCCCCTTCTCTAACCAACGAATTACAACCATTTTCCCCATACTGAATCATCAAAGCCCCATGCTCACTACTTGTACTCACCCTTCTTCGATGCCTAACTGGTCTGTCCCATCCATAATACAAAAACACTTTAATTCCAAACAACTCAGCTACTGCTAACAGCAATTTTTGCAACATTTCCTCTTCCCCACCTTGTTCCTCCATATACGCCACTTCCTTCTGCACATCACTCATCAACTTCACTCGTAACTCATTCGCACTACCGGGTAACTCTTCAACCAGACCTTTACTCTCCAAGTCTTTCAAAGCTGAAAACAAACATTTACACACTCTGTCATCCCCCTCAAACCTCTTTTTTACGACTAAACCCTCAGGTACACTACTCGGATTCCAGTCACTTTTCATGACACCGTCGCCTAGACATCGTATCAGCAATCACATTTTTACTCCCTGGCACATACTCTGACCTAAAATTAAACTCACTCAAATCTTCAATCGTCCTCGCGATCCTAGCATTGACACTTTCCTTCTTGATCATATATACTAATGGCCGATGGTCCGTCATTATGACAAATTTTACCCCATACAAAAACACTTTCAATGGTTTCACACAAAACCAATCATTATGACAAATTTTACCCCATACAAAAACACTTTCAATGCTTTCACATAAAACCTTATTCCCGCAAGCTTCTTCTCAACCACTGACTACTTCTGCTCTGCTTTATTAAAAGCTTTACTCACATACGCAATGGTTTCACACAAAACCAATCATTATGACAAATTTTACCCCATACAAAAACACTTTCAATGCTTTCACATAAAACCTTATTCCCGCAAGCTTCTTCTCAACCACTGACTACTTCTGCTCTGCTTTATTAAAAGCTTTACTCACATACGCAATTACTCTCATCTGTTCCTCACTATTCACCTCTTGCATCTGCACTAAACATCCTCCCATACTAAACTTACTCATATCAGAATACAGCTCAAGCTTACTCACATCTTCACTATAGTCTGGAAAAGCCAAGGTGACATCTCTAGCAGCCTCCTCTTTTAATCTCTCAAAAGCTTCCACCATTCACTCATCCTACCTCAGCTAAGAGCAATTTTTCTTCCATGTCCATTCAGTCAACGACTTCCCTATACCCAAACAATCCCTAACAAACTTCCTCCTAAACTCAATCAAACCTATAAAACCCTTTAACTAATGCACGGTCCTAGGATGTGGAAACTCCCTTACTTTTTTCATAAACTTTTCACTCTTCCTTATGCCACTCACACTCACTTTACGGCATAGATATTCCACCTCCCCAGCTAACCATGTACATTTCTTAAGCTTCACTTTCACTCCAACCTCTTCCAAGCACTCTAGCACCTTCTCAAACAATTCCATATTCTCTTCAACAGTTTCACTCGCAATCAAAAGATCATCTATAAACAGAGTCACCTTCCTTTTATCAAACCCAGCCAATACTACATTAATCGCCCTCTGGAAGGCAGCAGGCACGTTTGCCAACCCAAAACTCAAAGGTTTAAAAAGAACATTTGCACTACACCCGGTATCAGCCAAAGCAACCAAGCACATCCCTTTGCACTTCACTTGTACACTCAAACACTCATGTGCTCTACTACCAAACTTCTTTTCATGCAACAATCCTTCGCACACATGCATCACTCTCACCGTTTGCGTACCAGAGGACCCACCCAACTGAATCCCCTTTTTAACCAGTTTCCTGAATTCTCAGGCTGACTCATTCTCTTTCACTTACACACACTCCCTACATGACCTTCCATTCCACATTCAGCACACTTTGCACACTGTTCTTTACACATCTTAGCCTAATGTCCATTCTTTCCACAGTTGCCGCAAACCACGTTCATACGGGTACCCCGACATCTCTAGTTAAATGCCCTGTTTGCCCACACTTATAACATGTAAAGTACCTATCTTTCTGACATTCACTAACTAAATGCCTCATCCTCCCAAACCCAAAATAATCTCCTAACACCCACTGATATTCCGTCTTCTTATGGCCTGGTTTCCCAAACCTATAACACTTCTGCTTTTGCTCACAGCTAACTGATCCTAACTTTCCAACACTCACACTCCTACCTCTCGTAGGTTCACTATACTTACATTACTTGTTCTAATGCTCCTATCAACCGCTCGCTCTGCCATTTGCCTCGACCCTTCTAAAAATGCGTCTCTATAACTCTTAAATTCAGCTGCACTCTCATTTACTTCTGCCCTAACGCTAACACTTCTACTCTCTTTCATACACCTATCTAGCTCATAATCTTCCACTATTGCTAAGATGTCATTTCACATCAACCTTTCATTTGTCCATCGCATTTTCTCCTTATGCTGTAAATGGATAAACTTATATATGCTCTCTGGTACAGTCGCCAACAGCTTTTGCACTAACTCCTTACACTCATTTATCCTTTCGTCCCCAAACTTTTTCCTAGCTAATGTTTTCAACTTTCAGACATAAATAGAGACTCAACAGCATTTATCCTTGTCTCCTCAAAATCATTCCGCCTTCTATACCCAGCGATACTTTTTACCCTCTTAGCCTGTTCCATAATCCTAGTTTTAACAATTTCATAAGATACGTCTTCCACACTCATTACTATCCCATAAATATTCAACAAAAATCCTGTCAAAAAGCTACCTAACTCTTTTTCCGAAACTCTTATTATCCCATACTTAGCCACACAATACTTCTCATACTCTCTAAAACTGACCCCTATGTCCCTATTACCATATTCCTCATACTTTGCACATCAGGGTACTTCTCTTACATACACAGCCTTTCATACTTCTCTCTAACTTTCACTCTCACTTCCACTACTTCTATCCTGATTCTTATTTACTTCCTCCAAATACAGTGAATCAGCTTCCATCCTAACATTCATGCTCTTGATTACGCTCTTCTTACCCTTCTTTCTACCTACCTATTCCCACTCACCGCTATCTAAATCACTCTTATTCTGTTCCTTACTCCGACAGCTCCCTCTCCAAAAACCTTTTCATTTCCTTCACCATCACTTGCACATTACTTATTATCGATTCCACCTTTTCATCCATTTTCTCAACAATCTGCTGCTTGGCCTCTTTCACTTCATCTTTCATTGCCTCTTCAGCACTCCTCATCTCTCCTCTTAACCCTTCCGATTCCCTCTTATACTCCTCATTCTCAATCCTAATCCTCTCTTGGCTTCCCTCAGAAACCGCAACTCCTCCTTCAGCCTCTCTACTTCAGTCAAACCTACCACACTTATTTTCTTCACCAACCACACAACTCACTATACCAATCGTCCTGCAGCTGCCACACCTGTTCAAGGGCCAAAATAATGTGGCAGAACCACAAGCAAAAAAACAAAAGCAACAAGATCTCCACACATTCACTTTATTGAACACGGCTGGCAAAAAAGTTCCCCCCCGTCACACTTTCCCCTTTATGTTACTAATTATGCAGGATAATTGACTTAACGAGAAACTGAACACACAAAACATAAACACATGTACTCACCTCAGACTTGAGACACTTAGGGCGGGACATTGTGCTGTCCACTGGATACAGTTGTCAAGGCACAACAACTGCCGAATTCAACACACAAAGACAGACAAGCACCAAAACCATACAAGAACTCAAAAAACCAACATAATAATCACTACACAAACAAATACCAACTCGAAAACAACAACAAATCATAAACAACTCAGAAACACAACACAACAGCATCAAAGGCATCTCGACACATCAATACACAGACAACTGTCAACACTGTCTCCAACAAACAACTCTCAAACATCAATACACAAAATCAAATACAACACTCTTCAGCTCAACAAACCAAACAGACACACTCACAACAACTATATAATACCAAAATCAATCAAATCACGCAACAACAACTGACCATCAATAGACTCTGCCTTATTTCTGTCCAAAAAACTTCCTTACTTGAATGATTGCCAAACACAGCCTGACTCGCAACCGAATCTGCAGGCGAACACAACTGCTTGCCAACAAGCAATTCACTCACTAACTACCCATATCAACACAAACAACCTAATGAGACAACAAAACAACCAGCTACTTTCACCTTCTCTGTCTGTCTGTCTGTCTGTCTGTCTGTCTGTCTCTCTCTCTCTCTCTCACGCAACCCTAAAAGATGTCAAATGTAACTATCATATAACTCCCCCATAGTATGCCCATATTTACTACAATTTTGACATTGTAGTGGCTTTGGTACATATGATCCTACTTCTCTGGTTTAGCCTAAAATCTTAACTCTTTTAGGTAAATCTTGGCCATTAAATTCTATTTTTGCTCTTTTCAACATTTGTTTATTTCCTTGTTTACATGGTATCCTATATGCCTAATAGTCTTGGACTCTAGGATATCTTTATTTTAAGAGAGTCTAATAGAATACTCTTTTCGATAGCTTCATCATTGTTTTCAGGAAGCACAAAAGTCCCCTGAATGCTATTCATAGAGTCACGTTTTATAATTTTGAAGTTTGTGTTATCTATTGTTATTATGAACATATAGTCCTCAGAATGATCATTTGTTGAGGTTTCTATAAGCCACATTCTTTCATCTGTCTGAACAAGATTTCTGCTTACATCTTCTTGTTCGGGTCGCCCAATGTCCCTCAGTGTGAGGCACCTCTGTAGAGTGCCTGGTCAATAAATAATTTACAAGCTTAAGGGCTGAGAGCTATTGATCAGTTTCAAGGTTAAAGATCTTGACCAACTACCACTTCCAAAGAGGGATTCAAAGTGAGTCAAGGTTGGGTCAACAATATATTTAGTTCTGCTTGGTCTAGTATATGGTTTCATTGTCTTAATGCCACTCAGACTATTATAATTGGGGTTATTTTCAGAATATTCCTTATCCGTGTGAGAAGTCGTTGGAAGGTTTACCATGTTCACTATAATACAAAATATAAATATTTCATCTTGGATGTGGTTTCTCTCACCAGGGAGGCCCACTGGGGGATGAGCAATAATGTTATAAGGTGGTATATGCCCTGGGATACTCGAGCAGTCAATTCAGTAATCCAATAACATGCCAAGGACGTCATCGGAAGAGGAAGAAAGGAAGGGGAAAATTTATAGGCAGAGAGATAAAGGAGTTAAAGGTCCCAATGTTCAGTTAAATCCACAGCTGAGAGAGTAGGCATAAAAGGGCATACTCTCTGTAGTGGATCCCTAAGCCCACACCTCGTCAAGGAGTTTGGATCAGGGTTAGACCCATGAATCAGAAGTATGTGGTATACCAGTACACATGCTCAGTCTGCGGTTGCAGAGGCGACTACGTAGGTATGACCAGAATGCGTCTGTTCAAGAGACTCCTGCCACGTCCAGGAGGGGGCTATCAAGAACCACACCCGCACCAACCATAAAGAGACTATTTCCTAGGATGTAATCATCCAGAATACTAAGATCATTGGGGAGGACCCTAATGCATGTCGGCTGCGCCTGTAGGAGGCGCTTCGCATCCAGTAAATAAAGCTAGCATTAAATATCATGCACAACAAATTTCAACTCCCCACAAGTATGAGAGACCTGCAACCAACAATGATATCACCGATCACGACAACTCTAGGGTAGACAACACCCCCAAACGGGATAATCCTGCAGCCAATGAAAATCAAATTAGCTGTGAAGTCATGCAGTGTGACACAATGCCCAGCAACATCACTGCACAGCCCAGGAGATCTAGGAGGTTGCAGATACGCAACCATCAACATGGCGGAAGTGGCTTGAGACCTGAATCAAGTGACCAATGACTTAAGCCACCAGCCAACAGGAGATCGGCATGGGGCAGACCTGTGCTGACGACCCCGAATATAAAGAGGAAAGACACAACATCAAAAGTAGTTCACCCTCAGCTTTCTACCCTAGGGAATGTCTGGCACTCCAGACGAAAGCTCGCTACAAGAAAGAGAGAGAGAGAGAGAGAGAGAGAGAGAGAGAGAGAGAGAGAGAGAGAGAGAGAGAGAGAGAGAGAAACCGTTATTGACTTTAATGACTATGATATCATAGTTTATATGTGAAAATTTTAATATAATTATATAGACTGATTTCGACCCTGCATTTGAAAATGACCTCCATAGGCGCTTTACTAGCCTGTTATGTAGTACTAAAAAAGCGGCTATTCGAAAAATAGAGAAAAATGTCTGCAAGCATAACGCTACTGAAGTAGCCATTATTTTTAAAATAAAGTATATTATTATTATTATTATTATTATTATTATTATTATTATTATTATTATTATTATTATTATTATTATTATAGATACAAAGGATCACAGAACCTAAAGCTATCTTTACACGAGAAATAAGTGTACGACGTATCTATATTCAAAGTGAGCCTGGAATTATCTATTTTGAGGCTAATAATGAACGAGGAGAGTAAGTGCCCCTCTTGTGCGTTTTTCGTTATCGTTGATGAGTTACGATCTATGAAACGATAAGGATGGTTTTATTCCATTTATAAGATACTTTGCTAAGTTATATTAACAGCCTCTCTCTCTCTCTCTCTCTCTCTCTCTCTCTCCTCTCTCTCTCTCTCTCTCTCTCTCATACTCTGTGTCAGTAAATGATACAAGAACATTTTGAGTTTTCGAAACTTAAAAAAAAAAAAAAAAAAAAAAAAAAAACAAAAAAAAAAAGAGAAAAAAAAAAGCCGTGGAAGCCTTTGGCTGATTATGGATGGGCTCTTTGTTCTCTTCCAACACTTTTTTTTTTTTAGTAACAAAGCAAATTCACTTAGTGACCCGTCAGTATCAATAGTTCGTATCCGAGACTAAGGTATCTGCGGGCAACTAAGAAATGGTAGCTATTTTCAGAGGAATCCATTGACCATTGGAGGGTACCTTGTTACGGGATTCTATAATAATGGGAATAAACGATTAAACTGACGTGATATGAGGACTTTGTTAAGATCAAAGTCCTCAGGTTACGTTTGTATACTACCAGAGCCGTACCCCACAGCCATCCTTCTTTCTGTTCGTGTAAGTTGGTAATATTACGATTCTTTCAGTATTTTACATTTATTTTATCTTTAGGACGATGAAAAAAGTTGAGATGTGATTAAAAAGAAGTTTCAGAATATATAAATTATATAATCTTTATATTTCCTTAATATGTTTTCATTCATAGCAGTCGACGCGAATTCTGTTTTGTGAAATTCGTAAAGTACTGTCACTGAATGTCATTACTATGCAAGCTCTAGCATTCGAAAAATTAATGATTGTATCATCAAAATAATGCACATGTATTATATGCCTTGTTTACCATCTCTACCATCTCAATTATCCTTTTCTGCCTATTCAAAATTACTTTTAGTTGCTCTCTTTCCATCACTCACAGATAAAAAAGTTTAAATTTCGACT
>NC_087209.1:39919797-39927297 GCF_015104395.2 Macrobrachium nipponense | reverse complement strand
TTGTATGAATTGCTAGAAAAAGAGAAAAAAAGCCCATGATGAACTAGACCGAGTAACTATTTTCGAGAATTTCTACTGTTTGATTTCTCAGTTACAACATAATAAACGCAACTTAAACAGTTCATGAATATAAATATCTACACGATCGGCAACCTAAAAAAATCTATTATTTTATTCTGCATTTACCGACAGTATATATGTAAGAAGATTTTTGATGCTGTATACTAGCAACTTCTGTGAATAATATCCATTTGCTTTCATTGATAAATCAACAGTAATGAAAAAACCTATTTGAACAAGGTGATTATTAACCACTCATTTATCAATTTGGTAATGGAGATCATAAGCTCACTTGGCGTTTATTAGCAAAGTTTGTTAGGTATAGCTGCATAGCGCTGGCGTGGAACGCAGCCTTAAAGGGAAGTAGAACGCATCCAATTCCTTCTCTAATACTTTTCTTGTGATGCAGATGCTTATGAACTAATTAAGATGATTTGGCCAGCGTAAAAACGGGTGAAAGGTAGATTCTTTATATCTTGATAGTTAGTAACAGAAGGACAGATACCTCATGCATTGAAAATATAATAATATGATATCGTAAAAAACATTCATACAACATGGACAAAAGGAGATGGAAAGGTGGAACAGGAATTGTTTGGCTGTGGTATGTTTCTTTATCGAAAAAATGAATTTTTCTAGGAAGATTTCTAGGAAATACTGTTGATGACCAAGTCATAAAATTCCAGCGAGAAGGATAGACTGTCAGCTCGTAAATGAGAATTCACACGTTAGATGGAGATATTAGCGACTTAGGTCTAGGATTGTATTATGCTGTGATTAGGAACTTCATGCGGCAATTGTTAGGGTAAATAAGGTGATAAAAGCCCATAGATAATATGTGAGAGATTTTATTGAGAAATCAATAAATCAATATTTAGAGGTTTATTTTTAATGCTAAATTTACCTACTGTACAATAATTCCTTATTAGAACTCAGTCAAACACAAAACTATCAAAGCTGTTATTCTTTTGATACCGAGTCCTATTCGGCTATTACGGAAAAATGCGCTACTTAAAAAAAATCACTTGGACGAAAAACATCTAATTATATGTGCTATTTCCATAACGACCAAAATGATAACACTTAAACAGTCTGCCTTAAAGAAACTCAAATAAACGAAATCGACCTTCAAGGAAACAACTTAAAAGGATATTTTTTTCATCTTCCAAACGGAGAAAGAAGATATGAATGTGATATGTCCTGGCTAATAGTTACGCCACGTTTCAAAATGTCTGTCAAATTCATGCAGCTGAAATTTCATCATATTTAATACAGTTTATTATATATGGAAAAATTAAAGAAAAAAAAAATTGGAGGGAAACTGTTACATTCTTTTATGTAATCCCATTTACAGCAAAACTTCACAACAATTATTCATGTGAACTGAAAATCCCATTATTAACCTTGCGCCCTTATACTAATCCGCTGAATTTGTATGCAAACATAAATAGCTCTTTTACGCATTAATAAAAAAAAAGATTGGTTATTTTATATATAACATCACCCATTTTATTCAGGCTTATGGCACAAATACACACACACATACATACATATATATATATATATATATATATATATATATATATATATATATATATATGTGTGTGTGTGTGGTGTGTGTGTGTGTGTGTGTGCGCGCGCGCGTGTATTATGTGCGTGTGTGCGTAAGTTATAAGGGGGCAAATCCCTTATATATTAAGAATGATAACGTTGACTCGAGCAGGACACTGCGTCGGAGTATCCTCTCTCTCTCTCTCTCTCTCTCTCTCTCTCTCTCTCTCTCTCTCAACTGCCACGTAACACTCAAACCACAATCGCCTAAGGTAGTTAAATCAAATCCATATTTACCCAAAAATTGACTTTATTTATAAAGGATAAGCAAGAGTCTAACCATCAGAAAAATTAGATTAATTTCACTGATTGAAATCAAGATTTCTCAATTGAACTACATACACAGAAAACAGACTGTTTGAAGCAAGTCCTGGCTAACTGAAGTAAACCCACCAGTAAAACAGAAAATAAAACATCTCTCATCGAACCCAGATAGGTTCGCTCCCTGTTTCATAGCATAAAACAGGGCTTATCATAACTGGTAACAGTTCGGTTCACAAAGGCTGACAGAGTTCCTATCAAAAAGAAACACGACCCTTATTAACATACCTTATAACTGAAATAGTAAAACATTTTACAAAAGAGTCCACACAAATAAAATGGCAATAAATCTAGGGAATCAAACATGAGAGAAAAAGTTCACTGCAGTTGCACAACACAGCGGACATCCCAGACAGTTCAAAGTACTGAAAAGAAAAAGTATTATTGAAAGTTTTCAATGACCCTCGTCTCCATGCCCACCTTTCCAGGATGGGCCCTAAAATCGGTGTGCCTTAAAATTGCATCGATATCTCTCACGAAGGATTTAACCCAATGTATGCATGTACAAACTTTCCGCATAAGACACTTCCCTGTAGATGACGTCACTGACACGTAATGAGTTCATTACATAGGAAGAGTTCGTGACGTCACTCAAGTACGCACAGCTAATAGTCCCACCCAGGAATTCTGACTAACACTAGATCGGAAGTGTACCTACTTCTGCCTATGTACAAGCACATACGATCTCTTTGACCTTGGTGCGGATGCTCAAGTGAGCTGAGATAGCATATTAGGAAATCTCGTTCTGTCTCCATGAGAGCCAATGATGACAACTACAAAAAATATTCCTAAGTACTTGCTTTTCGATCTCCTGAACTGACATTTTGCCATCCTCTCCACAGTGCAGCAAAACCGAACTATACACTTGCGAGTTAATGAATTTTCATTCCCAATGGTATTCATATTATATGCACAATACTATTTCATAGTAGAGGACCCTACTATTGACCCCGAGACTATTCTCTCCGGATCAATTTTTAAAGTTTTTTTTATTGGTTATGGGGTCAAAATAAACAAAATAAGTCCCAATGTTCCTCTCGAAAAATTGGGCCAACTCCACCAGCTGGCTAAATCCAATATGGCCGCCAATTAGATCTTGAAACTTAAAATCATCATAACTTTGGTTCTGTCAGAGCTACTGATGGTTCTTGGCGTCTAAATGTAGGTTTTAAATGGCAAGGAAACAAATCAGACTATCAGAATAAACATTTGACAACATTTTTGCGCTGTAATAAGAATATGAACGATTTCAGGGATTAAAACTGATGAATAATCATACCATTTTGGCGTATCATTCTTCTTGGCATTCTTTTCTATTCTGACATTACTTCCAGCATCTAAAAATGGATACTGGTCATTTTATTCCATTCCTAAATCAAATTTATTGACGTTACTCAACATGGTAACCAATAGTGTCACATAATTTAGTTGATTTCAGGGTTGCGGTTAAGCTACAGGGACACGGAACGGCAAATATTTAAGATACTAACTACTTTTTTAAAATAAATTTTGTTAAAAATAGACATATGCATCTCCATAACATTGGAAATCAAACGGTTGAATTAGTCAAGTTATAATTTTAAGTGTTCATGGTATAATCTGGAATCTTATTGCTGAATATATCTACAGGTACTCTGATTTCCATTTTTACATGTTTAAAGTAATGCTAGAATAGAAAAGAATGACAAAAATTAGATGCCAAAAATATGCTTATTCAGCAATTTTAATCCCTGAAATCAGTAAAATTCTTATTACAGTACAAAAATATTGTCAGATATGCATTCTGATAGTCTGATTGGTTTCCTTGACATTTAAACCTACATTTAGACACCAAGAACTCATCAGTAGCTCTGACAGAACCAAAGTTGTGACGATTTCAGGTTTCAGGAATCTCGTTTATAGCCATATTGGATTTCGCCACCTTGTGGAGTTAGCCGGAACTTTCGAGAGGGACATGGCAGCTTATTTTATTTTTTTATTTATTTATTTATTTTTGACCCCTTAATCAATAAACAACCTTCTAAAATGGATCCAGAGACAATGTCACGCGGTGAATGGTAGGGTCCTTACTATATCTTTCCTCTCCTGATATATAGAAATAAACATACATATATCAGTAAACGAAATAAAACTATGAGACAGTACTGGGTTTTGTATTCCTTTAAAGAACTTAAATATTCCCTGAACTCCAACATAATGACTCATTGTAAAACAAGATGACTATTATAGAATTCTTAACAACAGGCTCTTTGATACTAGTAGGCAGATTACTGGAAAATTGTGCAAATGATGATACAAGCATCAAATTTGGCACAAGTGTCCTCTAAGGTATACTAATCAAATCTGCCTAATTGGCCAATTGAAAATCTAAGATGGCAGCCATTTTCAAGATGGCCACCAAAGTAACCACCGGAAGTAGATGTTTTGCTTAGAAATATTTGTAGTTGTCTGATTTCCATGATCTAAGTGTGGATTCCTATTATTTTGTAGCCTGCTGAACTATATTTTCCTGTTTAAAAAGCACTCTGAGACATATTTCTCAAGATGACCACCACAATGTTTTTCTTTCTTTAAATAAGTTTTGTCCTGGTTAGTACATTTTCAAAGTTATGCATACCGTACTGCTGTTTCTCGATCTGCTACTGTTCACATATGCAGCTGCAGAGTGATGTGCAGGAAAGCTCTGCCTGAGAGCACAGACATCTTCCTTTGCAAACCTTCTTACAGGAGCACTTTGTCAATTCTTGACAGTTTGTGACCTGATCCAACTCTCATGCTGGTAAGAATTGGCTTGCAACTGGAGGAGGATTGTGGTTTTTGGTGATGTATAATGGTCGAATATTGGTGTGTGCTTCTGGAAGCTCTGGAACTTTTTTAACCTTCATTTTTGTCTCTATATCCAGTTTGAGTGGCTCACGTTCATCACCAGGATTTCCTGTGTTTGGATGCTGGAAAATGGACACACTTGTACTGTGTAAAGATGTTTCAGCTGTGGTTGCAGTCAGATTATGATCTATGCTGCCAACTGCTCCAGTTGTGAACAAATTCTTTCTCAAGACTGGGGGACAGATTACTCCATCTTCCACATACTGTGCAACAACTGCTTCTCCTAACTGTGCTGATATTCTGAGCC
This sequence comes from Macrobrachium nipponense, assembly GCF_015104395.2. Classification (NCBI taxonomy): domain Eukaryota; kingdom Metazoa; phylum Arthropoda; class Malacostraca; order Decapoda; family Palaemonidae; genus Macrobrachium; species Macrobrachium nipponense. Next base: position 39,922,172 of record NC_087209.1, on the reverse strand, counting down.
CGTTCACGTGGAGCATTTTAATTATTTGTCTCTTCCTCGTCTTGGCAAACACATAGAGGCCCATGTAGACTGCAAAATGTGGCTCCCTGTCCTTGGAATGCCTGTGGACATCCGTTCCTTCCTTGTATTTGGTGGGGCAGTTGTACTGTAGAAGTTGTGATGTAGCAAAGTCTGATTTCGATGCTCCATGATGGAGCTGGGACTTGATGTCTGCACTATTCATACAAACTGATGCAGTGATGGTGGCACAACCTGTTCTAAGTCATTGTCAGGAAATTAGCGGCTAAAATTCGACTTCTGACGGAGCATGTCTTGTCTTATTATCCCAGTGGCTTTTGCTAGTTGTATTGCTTCACCATAACAGGATGCTTCGTATAGGATTGAACCTACATGAGTTTCAACAGCCAACAGAACTTCTCGTCCTTGGTGATTAGCTTGCAGCTGTGGAATATGCAAAAGCAGCTGATCATTGAGTCAAGTAGGATGAAAATCCGGCGAGTCAACACCAGGCTGTTCAAGCCTCTGCTTGCAAAGCTGGGTCAAATCAGCAAGCTTGAAAATCGGTGGCCTCTCACAGATGTAGGTGACTAGTTCAGAGAAAGCAATTGGATATGAATCCTTCCAGTGTTCCTGTGCTTTTTCTTGCTCCCACACCTTTAGGTATGCCCGTTCTCGTTTATACAATGCCACAAAACAGCCAGGGTGATCTTTCACTTCCAGGGTTACAACATCTCCTGCACTTAGTTTGGCAAGAAGTTTTGCATCATTGAGTGTTTTGGCACAATCGTTTATTCTCCTATTCGTATTCTTTTGTTTTAGTTTCTTGAAGCTTTTGTGGAATCTTACTTCTACTGCCCTCATTACTAGTACCTACATGACTTGCTCATTTTTCAGCTCGGTGTAACTGTGTTTTTGAACAGAAGCCTACAACTCTCATGATATTGTGCCTCATTTTTTCTCAACGTTTCCTCTATCCCAGAACCTTCGTCAACCCATACAGTATCTAGCTTGATTGGTAGCGCATTGAGTGAGTGAAACAGAGAAATATTCTTTGTCAGGTTCGTATATCCATCAAACCCTCTTCTGGCAGGATTGGCCTGGGGAGATTTTAGATCTTCTATCTTAACCTACTGACATAGGCAACCTTTGGCCCAGTTTGTTTTCCATGATCGTCCAGTAGATTTCGCATCCATGATTACGATGACGTTCAGGGTCAAGGGTTTATCCTTTTATCACCCTGTACATGTAATACTATAATAGGCCTCTTATGTCCTGTAATATACAATAGGCGCTTTCCTGTATGGGATACAACTAGGTTCTTGCACAGTGCTATACACCTAGTCCGATTGTTCATCCAAGGTCATAAGTCCTGTGCGATCTGTACACCATCCAGATACCTAAAAAACTGTTATCCTTGGTTCGGCTCTCCTACGCTGGCAAGTCCTGTACATTCAGGGATACTAGTAGGTTTTCATACAGAGTATCACAGCAGAGATGTCATCAATGTATACTGGTAGTGCCCGACAATCACTCCTTTAATACAGTGTCTTAAACATGATATAAACTAGAAAATATACATCAACGGCCTTAAAAGCACAGGAATCCATACTTATATCATGAATTTCGGACAACTGCAAACATTTCTAAGGAAAACATCAACTTTGGGTGGTTATTTTGGTGGCCATCTTAAAAAATGGCCACCAGTTTAGATTTTCAATTGGCCAGTCGGGCAGATTTGATTAGTATACCTTGGAGAACAATTGTGACAAATTTGATGATTGTATCATCATTTGCACGATTCTTTAAAAAAATTACTCTTATCTGCCCCACTGTACAGCAAGCTACGACATATAAGCAATAGAAATATTTTCCTTATTTCATATATATATATATATATATATATATATATACTAAAACATATCTACATATATATATATATATATATACATATATATATATATATATATATTATATATATATATATATATCATATGTATATATATGTACATAATATATTATTATATATATATAATAAATATATATATATTATATATATATATTATATATATTATATATATATATATATATATATATATATATATATATATATACACTCATACACGCACACACACCCATATATATATATATATATATATACTATATATATATATATATATATAGTATATATATATCATATATATATATATATATATATATATTTTATATATATTATCTATATATAATAGATATATATATATATATATATACATATATATTTAATATATATATATATACATATATATATATATATATATAAACTATAGTATATATGTGTGTGTGTGTGTGTGTGTGTGTGTGTGTATGTATATATATAT
>NC_087209.1:39877297-39912297 GCF_015104395.2 Macrobrachium nipponense | reverse complement strand
TTCGACAATTCTCAGATGTGGATTTGTAGTCTCAAAAGGTTGTGTATGTTCGTCTGTAGCTACTGTCTATGTAGATATATATCATGATTTCTACTACCATGTATCAGTCCTTCGTCAATGACTTGGAAATAAAGATGAAACCAATCAGGACCTACACTCAGTCTCTCATTTTTCACCTGTGGTGTATGTATGCATGTTTGTGTGCGCGTATTTGTGTCTGCGCGTACCTGTAGTACGCACGTTAGTGGCTTTGGTCACTAACGGATTACTGAGAGTATTAATAGAATTCTCTGTCCACAGTTAATTCTTACACTACCCTAAATCCTCCCGCTAGTAAACAAAATCCAACTTCTCTTTTTTGTAAAAGCAAGTTATTGCTCTTAATCGCATTAAGCACTTCCCAAATAGGCTACAAATCAAGCAGATTGCACCGCGAGATTAAAGGCAGGCAAGCAATCCCATGTAAGCAAAGAGGTAATGCATATCATCAAGGCCGGCAGGCAAAAGCAAACAGCTCTTCGACTTGTTCGGCAAACACAACTTGCTAAAGAAGCTGCAATGTCACGACGCAGAGTCATGTCAAAGGAACGATCGTCTTGGAGAATGTGAGTGGAGAAGGCAAAGAAAAGCACACACAAGAGTTTCTCTGCTTTTTTTAATGATACGATAAAATAGACTCGATTTCCTCGCTAAGGGAGATATGAAGTGAGAGTACTGAAATAAAATGTTACATAATACTGCTGGACAGTTCGGTGTTTCAAACCAAGCACTTAAGAGATCTGGGACAACATAATAATAATAATAATAATAATAATAATAATAATAATAATAATAATAATAATAATAATAATAATAATAATAATAATACAAATTGGTATTCAAATTGCACTAACAGAGACTTCTCAACTTCTTAACTTCCCAAAACCTTTTGGATATTACGGTAAACACTAAGCCAGGCTGGAATATATATATATATATATATATATATATATATATATATATATATATATATATGGTTATGAACTCTCCATGTATAAGTGAACACATGCATTTCAGAAACCCAAAACACTTAGAAGAAAAATAAAAAAGTTATTAATACATTACATATATTAATTTAATGTGACTAACAGATGCATATATTATGATAGTAGTAGTAGTGTAGTAGCGTACCAGCAGCAGTACAGTACAATGACCGTCGCGTGTGTTCTCGAGCTTCTTGAAGGATTGTTGTTTAATCTTAGAACTATTGATACTATCATTATGGCTGAACTCCATATTCGATGTCGTTTTAAATGAAAGACTTTTATTTCAACACAAAAGAAGCAGAAGAAAAAATTAGAATAAGGTACGAACCGAAAACAGGTAAACATGTTTGAAAATCATTATATAAACGAAAAAGATCCAATGAACCAGCTTGCACTTTATACCCATACGCGCTGGAAAAGGACGACGAGAAATCAAAAGGGTTACCGTGAGAGAGGTATGAGGCGTCCTACAACAGCCTTTAGAAATTCGGGGCCTAATAAAGAGGTACAACCAAGTATTCCACTTAAGAAAATGTTTATAACTCGTAGGTTACCTTAGGTAAAAAACAAAATACGAGTAGATAGTAAATCCATATCTTTCTTTTGAGCTAATATTGAACCTAATTCATCAACTTATGTTTTGAGGTCTCTCTCTCTGTCTCTGTCTGTCTGTCTCATATATACATACATACTTCATACTATACATATACACACACACACACATCTATATATATAGATATATATATATATATATATATATATATATATATATATATATATATATATATATATTTATATATATATATAAAAATATTATATACATATACTAGCAGCTGCACCCGTTTTTCGGACGTGCTATATGACACACAATCACTTCTGGATGACCTGGACCTACATCTGCCCAACGGCAGACACATACATGATGCGATAGGTTGCTTGGGAAAGATTTTCAGAACGATGTCGCGCTTAAACAACCCTTGATAAAACTCAGCCTATAGTTAAACTCTGACATTGATGGTAAATTCATTTGTAGAATTTACGTTAACTTATGGTACCAAATTTGATTGCAATAGGCCCATCTTTGACCCTTTTGGCCCTTATTCACATAGAGGGGCCTATGGCCAACCCTGCTATCAAGGTTGGGGTAAGTATAGGCTATGACCCCATTCTCCCATGGTCGATTAGTCGAAAGGGCCTAGGTCTTCTATCATTTAATATTATGTGGAAACCCTCGTGTCCCCATTCCCAGGGATTGTTGTCCCCTTACTACTGGGGAGCCATTTTGTACCTATAGAAACACTTCTAGATAGATGTCAACCCCGTGAGTTGAAAAAAATGAGGGGTTATAAAAATGGGGGGTTATAACCTTTTACTAACGTCCCTCGAATTTAGGATTTAGAAATTGTCTTTTACTTATATATATATATATATATATATATATATATTATATATATATATATATATGTGTGTGTGTGTGTGTGTGTGTGTGTGTGTGTGTGTGTGAATAAATTGGCTATTTAACTTTCAATTGTATTTCTATACAATTATGCGTACTAAACTTATTCCCGCAAAAAAAAGAACCATATTGTTTACATGTCCAGATTTACCTAACAATAATATTACGTATTAATTTTCCCATATTTACCCATTAATCACTTATCAAGGGCATACTAATATAGGAAGCCCTTTGGCTGTTGACAGAAAAGAAAAAAAAAAAAATTGTTCCGTTCGGAGACGAGAGAACAATAGACTGCAGTAACTTGGGAATTCGTTTGTTAATGAAAACATTCCAGATTTAGAAAGGATAAATGTCTAATAGAATCACGGAAGACATAGACATGATTCAGATGCAGAAATTCAGTCTCAATGGGTAAATTTTGTTGACTTAAAACGTTTCTTGCACGTTTCTGTTCAAAAGCTATAAGCGTAGCATATCACTTTTCATAGGGTGTACTGTGGTCGAAAATAACGGTTGTAAACATAATGGTGTGCATATCCTACAAATAAAAAAATACGCCACATGATTAATATTCTTCAAAAATAAAATTTGCAAACTTTTCATTTACAAGTTTCTTGACCATAACTGACAATTATTATATTTCACTCAATTGATATAAGTGTTGGAATAAGAAATATACAAACACACACACACACACACACTTTTATATCAAAAGCCAGCATAAAAAAATGAAAAGCAGCATTACCTAGCGCTTTCGTATATTCTTGGTACACCTCATCAGGGTACAACAGAAAATGAAAAACATCTTCGAAATATCAAAGGTAAACATAAAAAAAGTAAAATATAGAACGTCCAACATCCTAGTCCAAGAAGCAAATGGTCCACAGCCTATAATTACACGTAATGGATAAATACTACAAGCTGAAATTAAACTACTACGCAGTCAATTAAATAGTTACGAAGTTTTCAACAATACTTTTCGTAAGTTAGGTATCTAGTTTATATTGTCCGTTGCTAATATTAAAAGCACTACTTGACTTAACTTTCATTATGCTAGATTTTGTAATATTTCTTTTAATAATATCTCTACAAAATAAAATTTCCTTTTAAATTTTCCAATTCATTGGATGATTTAAATTGTTCATATGTAGAAAGAGGGCACTCAATGTATTTCCTACACGCACACAATAATTATGTTGATTAATCATGATGCCAACAATTTGCTACTTTGACCAATATATTTTCTATCACAATCTCCACATGGAATTTCATATATGCAACCTTTGGGGAGAGTTATTTATTAAAATTATTCTAACAGGCTAAGTGTTACTAACAATAACATTACCATTAAAAGCTTAAAAAAAAAAAAAAAAAGAAACCTGTAGTCAAAAGGTAAAACAAGCAAATTACAATGACCAAAAGCTTGTACATGGTCAACTGCATACAATGATTTCTTAGCCTTTCTTAAAGTAACATTAACTAAAAATGTCGGGTACTTCAGTTTGAAAGCAGCATCATAAATCTTAATAATCTCGTCTTCTAAAATTTCGGGGCAACACATTCTTAATGCTCATGAAACATTGAAGGAAATACAGAGTTTAACTTTCAAATGGTGATTGGAGTAAAAGTGAATGTAAGAACATACATTTGTAGGTTTCCTAAAAACTGAAAATTTAAATCTGTTACTGTGTTTATGCACATTTACATCTAAAAATGGAAAAATGGAATCTTTTTCTTTCTCAAGTGTGAATTTTATAGAGGGAACTAGAGCATTTAATCAATCGGTTCACATCCTCACACAACGACCATACACAAAATGCGTCATCGGCATACCTAAGCCAAATAACATTAGCCGGTAAAATATTTGATAAAAGTTTCTTTTAAAAAAACTCCATGTAAATGTTGCTTAAAAAGGGCGATAAAGGGTTTCCCATAGCCATACTAAACTTTTGTTCATAGAATTTACAATTGAAAGTAATTTTATAATCCATAATACATAGTTTTAGTAACTCTAAAATGGTGTCAGTTGGCAGAGAAAATTCGTAATCACCCTAAAAATGTTATCAAGTCGTCAACTGGAACTTTAGTGAAAAGGAAAAAAAACGTCAGAGCTAATCATTTTAAATTCGTAATTAATGTTACAGCTTAACAAAACAAACGTCATATTTACATGATCATTTTTATCTATTAACACAAGACCATTTGCTTTATCTGCTTTCGTAATGTGTGACGGTTTATCTTTTATAAGGTTGTTGTACGCCTTTAAAAGCTTTCCAGGAACGTCAGGATAACACTTAAAAGAACATGCACCACAAACTATACCCTTATAAATGTTGAAATCTTCAGCAGCCAATGATCTGAATTTTTCTAAATTACAAAATTATTTGGCTATTCCTACCTAGTCCACTTTCTCGTCACAAATATTGAAGTAGATACCATAACCGAGAGCCGCGCTTACGAAATGTATTGTTGACAATACACACACACACACAACACACACACATATATATATATATATATATATATATATATATATATATATGTGTGTGTGTGTGTGTGTGTGTGTGTGTAAGTATGTGTGTGCATGTATATATATATATATATATATATATATATATATATATATATATATATATATATATATATATATATATATGCGTGTGTCTTAACCAGTCATACGCCAACAAAAATGAGAGTTAACATCACACACAACACAATAATATTTTGCTTAATAATTCATTCAACCATGATTTATGAACATTCTACATACGGAGCCTTTTTTTTGTAAATAAAATATAGTATCATTCTCAATGGTAAATATAATTTTCATTCCTATTTTGTAGTGTAAATATGGACAGAAAGTGGGTAAAATATTTCCATAGAGCATCGTCCAACGATATGCAATAGTTTATTGTATTTTTTTTTGGTGTTTATTTGATTTTTTTTTCTATTTATCGGTGATCTTTAAAAGGGAATCTAAAATTAATATAGAACAGTTGAAAACGCTATTGCCAACGTTGCCCCCAACCCCCAGTAACCGTGTCTTTCCTTTTTTGAAGCATACACATACCATTTATATGAAATATCTGCTGTTGCAGCATTTCCTACTTTTATCGAAGTCATTTCCTTAATATCCTATAATCCTAATACAAATCGTGCCATTACTTTACCTAATGTTCATAGAGTTTTCATAAGTAGAGTAGTTTCCATTATCACAGGAGGGGTTGTGATGGCAGCGTTTAACCTTACAGATTGAACGAGATATACAAAAGCGAGGGAATAAAAGCTTTAATACTTCTTAATGTCTTCAATACGGCTAGGAACTTGTAGAAATACGACAAATAAACTCTTTTATAACAATTACGACATACACAGATAGCACATACTACACTCACAAACACATACACACACACACACACACACACACACACACACACACACATATATATATATATATATATATATATATATATATATATATATATATATATATATATATTATATATATATATGTACTCGCTTAAAAATCACGTGACTTCATTAGATAAGCGAGTACCATAGGAATATGATAAGCAGAAATCTAAGCACTTTCGTCTTTACTAAGACATTATCGAGGAACGGAAGAAATACAGTTGGCAAGAAAGTTAGCAAGCAAACAAAAGGATTAAGAATACCAAATGGTTATATTGTCAAAAAGGTAAAAATCAAAGAGATAATCCAGGATTATCGGATATCACACGGTCTCAAGCGTAAACATAGATTTAACCATAAGAGAAACTAAAACGTACCCATACAAAGTCCAAAAACATGTATAAAACGGAATATTTTAATTTTGTTGCTTATATTTATCTACAACTTTTTTTTTCATTGTGGAGGCATCGAGTTTAGAAAACCAAGACTAAAATTTAGAACACTTCCATTATTTCACTTGATTTCACTTGATGAAACAAGATTCAGTGATGTTCCTTTTAACTGTCATTACATTGGTTTAAAACTCTTGCTTGACTCCAGTTAATAGGATGATCTAAATCTCTCATATGTAGGAATATGGCATTCGATATTTGCCTAGTTCTCACAGAATATTGGTGCTGTTTGATTCGTAGCGAAAAGGTTTTTCCGGTTTGTCTGTAATATATTTTATCATATTTTTTACTAGGAATTTCATATATGCAGGGTTTAATTTTAAAGGCAGGTAGTTGGAGATGACAAGAGTGACTCAAAATGAACAAAGGCTAGTGAAGAGAGGCAACTGAAAAATGTCTGAATTTCCTTCTAAAATTAGTGTATAGCCTTTGTTCTGGCTTAAATCCTGAACACCCTCCCCATTCTAGAGGACATTCCAATCCTATAGTCGATTTTTTTAAACCCGGCAAACTTGCACTTAACTTGCACTTAGCTGCTTGTCGCTGATTGGATGAATGTCATGTTGTCCGAATCTCTCTGTTTTGTTTTCACCCTGTTTCAGAATGGTGATTATATGGTCATAGATTGAGATAAGAGCCAAATGATGTAATGTTATGTAAATACCAGTTGTAATAAACTTAAGTATTAAGAACTTACATACCAAATTATTATATAATAGTTAACAGTTATGAAACAACACTCTCCGAAGCTGTAGACTTTAAATATGTTTCAAACACATGAACTTTAATGTTTAAATTTCTAGCTAGATTTTTAGTGCAATCGTGCCATTGGTGGTTTGGATAAAAGCAAAACGTAATTATTGTAAATTGCTGAAGGTTGTATGATGCCTAAGAACAAAATACTATCGTAGAAAATGTAAGCTTGCCGGACATTTGGGGTGGAGGAGTCGAGAAAGGAACAGCCGGCGAGTTGTCGTCTGCAGCACACACCGCCATAATCAATCAGCTTAGAATCGGCTATCGAGCAGTTGCCTCACTGTCGTCGATTTCACCTATTTCAGCCATGGTCACAAGAGACGATATGGAACAAAGCAGAGATGAAGGCACTTCAAACACCAGGCATATACATGCTGCTGGCAGTAGGCTTACCAGTCAGTGCCGTAATATAATAATGAATGTTTTTCAAATGTTTCACTTCACAGGGCCCTAGCAAGACAATGAAAGAAATCATTAAGGCGACAGCAACAGCAACTCAAGTTTTGAAATGCAAAAAATGAACATTATGATATATAAAAATCTTTATTATTTTATGAAGCCAAGAACACCACAACCCGCATTTGAACCTCCCGCTGAGAGCACGTCAACTTTCTGTTAACCCCGAGGCTGTTCCTCCCACCACTCCTCCACCCCAAATTTTCTGACAAGCTTACATTTCTACGATATTATTTTGTTCTTAGGCGTTATAGAACATCAGCAATGTACAATGGATATGTTTTTTTTTTAAACAACCAATGGCATGATTGCACTAAAATTCTAGCTAGAAATTAAAACATTAAAGTTCATGTGTTTGAAACATATTTCAAATCTACAGCTTCGGAGAGTATTGTTTCATAACTGTTAACTATTATATAATAATTTGATAAGTAAGTTCTTAATACTTAAGTTTATTACAACTGTTATTTACATAACATTACATCATTTGGTTCTCATCTCAATCTATGGCCGTATAATCACAATTCTGAAACAGTGTGAAAACACAACAGAGAGATTCGGACAACACGACATTCATCCAATCAGCGACAAGCAGCTAAGTGCAAGTTAAGTGCAAGTTTGCCAGGTTTAAAAAAATCGACTTTAGATAGGTTGGAATAGCCAAAACAAGTCAGAAACAAGGATAAATGACTATGCAAATAACCATGTCTTCCATACCCCTTTGATTGGAATCGTGACATAAGATAAAAAACAAGTAAAACTCTGCGAATAATAATCTTCACATTTTAGTGCATACTCTACATGCAAAAGTTTAAATTTTCTTATTCATGAAAATTGATTAAACCAAACAAATTAAAGAAAAGAATGTGACCTACATAAAGTCACTGATAACTAACAATTTGTTATAGCGCAACGAAAAAGCATCAAGGTTCATTACATTTAGAATCCAACATCACACTAGGAATGACTGTTAAACATGAACACCAGTTAATTATCAGATGATCTTAACTTAACCTACAGGGCTAATAGTATGCTTAATTCTATCATGCATAACTGTCAGCTTATTGTTTAAGGCAACACATGCTATTAATTTGCCCTGATAGGGTGATATGACTCGTTCGTACGGGTGTGTTAATAACCTCAAGGTTTTGTTAGATAATTTTGCCCTGTGCCATTAAGGCTACTCATATCAATTTTACCGTTAGGTGAATCATTTCAGTAACTAAACAGTATATGAATATCTCCATACAGAATATTAGTGTAAGTCAAAAGGGATAGAATCAAGAGGGGGCAATTCTCTTTAGAGAGGAATCAAAATTACACAAGTATAGATATCATCATATACATTGAAAATTGCACAAAATATATGGACTAGGGAGGAATGTTAAATCAACCCATTAAATCAAAACAAACAATGTATAAGCAAGCCATGATTTGAAATATATTGCCTTTGTAAGCTAAGCTAAGTACTTGTACAGTATTTTTGTTGGCTAAAATTATTCCTAGTCTCATAGAATGCTGAGTGCCTAGAATAGGACACTGTGCCAATTGTGGCACTTTTATGACAAGCTTATGAGAACTTAAGGGGGCATATCTTTGAAGATTATGTATGCCATTATAGTAAGTCTTAATGAAGTACTAACTTATAGGGCCAGATTTCCTGGCAGATGGGGCTCTACCTAAGCAAAGCATACAATGGGAATAGCTACCTAACAGTGATGATGAATTAGAAAGGAAACAATGAAAGAGAAGGTATAGAAAGCACAAAAATTATAATCAGTTACAAAGGGATAAGAAGGAAGTAAAAGTAGTAGAACCAGGCACGGTCCTCTGGATGGAGAGAGCCAGAATTCTCTATAAGAAGGTGGCAGTGTGCCAGGCACTGGTGTGGAGAGAGACTATCAATTCTCCTAGAGTTTCTGAAAACTCGATGCTCTTTTCCCTTTTTCCTTCGATCTCTCCATGGTCGGTTTGATGATGTTGTAAGGGGGCTTGAAAGACTCAAGTCTATTGTGGATACCAGAGGGGCATTGGCTCCGGCTACTGTGACAACCAGGGCCCTGGCACTTGTCCCCGTACCTAAGTCTGCTTGGCTCAGTTACTTGAGTTCTTCAGCCATATTGGATTCAGCAGACTCCCTACTCCAGGACTGGTTAGCTGCTGACAGAAGGGGAATGGAGCAGTTAATAGTGTTCGTTATGGGCTCACAAGTAGGGTTGACCAACTCTGGGGCAGTTTGTAAGGCTCCACCATTGGTGGAGTGTCCACTATGATCATGAGTGTCCTGTAGGATTCCTATTGAAATAGGCGCTTCCCCAACTGACGACATTGGTAGTGGTGCCAAGTCAGAGGAGGAAAAGCGACCTGGACCAAGAGCTCGATGAGGGAGACTAGATTTTTACCTCGGAACTGGCAGTGAGGCCGTTCCTTGTGTAATGAGAGGACTTGAATGTGGCTCAACATCCATGATGGACAAAGAGTAGCACTTCCTGGTACCTTCAAGAGGCACTGACCATGCAGAGGTAGATCTTGGATGACCATAGAATTGGTCTGGAGTTATGTAAGGGCAGAGGCCCAAAGACTGTAAAAAGAGATGAGGACACCTTAAAATCTTGTTCTAGTAGGGTGTCATAACCTCTTGGAATATAGGTAGCTACTGCCATAGCACATATCTTAGAGTGGTGAGGTCGGGTGGCTCTCAACCAGACAGTATTCAAGAACATTTTACATGGTTGAGGCTCTCTATTGTAATGAATTTATACCCATAAACCCAAACTTCATAAGGAATTTTATCCTCTTGAATGATGGATATCTGTGCACCAGTGTCATTAATGGAAGATGGTTGATTGCAGCTCAATATAGATTGTTGGTTATCTCCACGTAATACCCGGCGTGTAAGCCGGAGAGCGTTGTGCAATTGCAGATATACTAATATACTAATATTCTTTCCACTCCAATCAGTGCCATAGAAATCTTTCAAATCACAGCTACTTGAGGCCTACTGGTCCTGGGAAATGGGTAAAAGGATGCAGTGTATGTGTTAGTGCTTGAACCTTCCTTTACCACAAAAATTTCATCCTACCAACCTCCAACTGTTGTGCAAGTGACCCCGGCACCTACCTGTGCCTGAGCCCCACACGCAAGTTCTGTACTCGTGAACAATTGTCTCTACTTTATACAATACCAATTGAACCGTTCCGATGTCGAGTCAGCTATAAAATCTGTCAGTGATGTCTTCTCCAATGAGGAAATTAACGTTGCATATACGAAATGCAAAGATCTGATACCAGAGAGCATTCTCAAGGAGCAATCAGTGAAAAACTTGTCCTCTCACAAGAAAATATCATATATCACTATGTGGCTAAGGACCTGCTTAGTGGAAATCTACTCTGATGACCCTTACAATCTGCCTCCATAGGGGCCTGTTGACCTAAACCTACCCGCAGTTTACCACACAGCAGAAAATGTCTTCCAAACAGCAAAATCCAATTCAGAAATAATTGGAAAAAAATCAGAAAAAATCGAGGAGACAATAATGATAAATTCTCAAGAATCTGGGACGTGATCAAAGGACTACAGGAATCCTAACCTAAACAATCTTAAAACTGTGGAAACAAACAATCTCGCACGGATCTGGGATGCGATCAAAGTAGTGCAGGATTCGATACACAATTGCACAGATAGCCACCAGACTCCTTTGAATATGGCATCTAGTTTTTCCTCGCCTCCCAGCAACACGGTAATGCCCCGATCAGAGCCCAACATTCGTGTTTCACCTCGCCCGTCACCTGAGAAGAGATATCACATAGTAATTTGCAATCTGTGCTCATCGGTGACTCTAGACGCCATAGTGGAGAGAGTCAAGTTTCTCACTGGCTCTGACCCACTCATCTCTCACGAACTCCCATGCAAAAGTAAACATAAAGTGGCTTAAAGGATTACCTGCCTATTTCAACACCTCGAAGTTCTTAAAGGCGAGAATTTTGGTCCTAATATATTAGTTTCAAGATATAACCTAATCCGGGACCAACCACCCCCAGGGGAACTTACTGATACCCCAACTAGGGTCATATCCACTGCAAGTGCCAGCCAACTGCCCACGGCAATTGACTGCCCACTCCCACGGGCTAACCCCCCATCCACCCAAATGATCAGCGTATTCATCTCGCCTCTTCGTGAGTAGCTATGGATACATTAAACATAATCTCTAGGAATACTTTTGACTTCAAGTGGAACCTTCATTTCCTAAACATGTTGTGCAAAAACTTCAAAGGCATCATTGCATTGCAAGAAATGCTTCTCTGGCCACATGAACTTTTCATATGGGATTCAATACATGAAGACTTCAGAACCTTCTCGACTTCATCGAAGCAAGTTACAGGTCAAATCATAACCGGTCGCCCGAAAGGGGCCTTTCTTTCCTGTGGCACAAATAGTTAGACAATATGATAAAGGTGATGACCTACAGGAGTGACAGATTGCTGGGGCTTCAAGTGACAGTAGTGAACTCTAAAATACTAATAATTAATGTTTATATGCCATGGGAAAATAACAATAAATTTGATCATTACTGCACGATCCTAGGGGAGTTACATAGCATTATTTACGATTCTCCTACTGATCATATTTGTATAGTTGGGGACCTTAATTCTCACCCCACAAAACAATTTTATAATGAACTTACTCACTCCCTCCTCCTATTCATATGTACATAATAGAGCGGACGCAATTACAACCTCCTGGCTGGACCACTGCATCACATTTCCACAACTTCATGATTCTATTATGACCTGCAATATTTACTACGATCTTGCAACAGGCTCGATCACATCCCATTACAGGTGTCATTCATTATCCCATCCCTCCCCTAATGTGAACCCCATAACTGATCACTCACCAGCGGTAAAATGGGATTTTATAAACCATCAGAAAACCAGATACTTTAGGGCAACCACAGAAACCAGGTTGTGGTTAATAGTTCAACCACAAGAGGGATCTGAATGAATTCTATTCGAATATAATCTCCACTATGCTTGCTTCGGGCAGGGCTGCCTATAGATTTCGTCAAAGTAATTCTCATAATATACCTGGATAGAATGTCTTGGTTAAAGATCTGTATACATACACACAAGAAATGTTTTTACTGTGCAGGAAAAATGGTAACCTGAGGGAAGGACACACTGCATTACTAATGAGACAGGCGAGAGCGAAATTCAAACTTTCTCTTAAGCACTGCAGATTAAATGAAAAACAACTAAGAGCTGATGCAATGTCTAGAAACTTAGAATCTGGTGATTATCCTCGTCTTTGGAAAGATATCCAGTCCTTAAATCCCAAAACTAAAAAGCTATCAAAGAGAGTAGGGGAAGCAGTCAGAGACGAGGCTATTACAAGTATGTGGGGCGATCACTTCAACATTATCCTGAATTGCATAAATGATCAAGATTCCTGAAGGGATGTAGATAACCTCCTTACTGACAACATTCAATTTCATTTTGCAGACCATATTACACCAGGTAACATCAGTGATGCCATAAACAGCCTACCTAATAATAAATCACATGGCTGTGATGGTCTTCCCACTGAGCCTTTCAAATTCTGCCATCCAATAATTTACATTTTGCTAGCTGCCCAATTCATTGTGTACACAATTCACCAGTTTCTTCCAGACACCCTACTCTTAGTTCACTTGATACCATTAATCAAAAACAAGGTAAAGGATGCATCTGACCCTGGCAACTACCGGCCGATTGCAATCACAATGATCGCATCGAAGATACTTGAGTAGGTTCTTCTAGTGAGACTTCTCCCCTTTCTACACACCACTGACAACCAGTTCGGATTTAAAGCAAACCACTCAACTGACACCTGCATCTACATACTGAAAGAATTGCTGAACTATTACCTATCATCAGCCTCTCCTGTTGTCCTTTGTTTTGTGGATATGAGAAAAGCATTTGACAGAATAAACTACTTAAGTTCTTCCTAAAGCTGCATAAAAGGGGCACACCCATATATCTAATTGGCATTTTACATTGCTGGTTCTCCACACAACAATTCTGTGTCAAATGGGGTAACATATTATCGTACACCTTCAGCTCCCTAAACGGGATTTGGCAAGGGGGCATTCTCTCTCCATACTTGTTTAATACGTACACAGATGCCTTGAATATCAAATTGAACTCCCAAAATCGCTTAAACATATTGCAGAACCACGAATTTTCATTGGAAACCATCAGCTGGAATTTGTGCACGAATTTCCGTATTTGGGTCACATTATCACCGACGACCTAAAAGATACGGCAGACATTGAACAGAGGCATCGTAAACTATGTGCAACTGGCAACATGATTGCAAGGAGGTTTGCCATCTGTCAACGAGATGTGAAACTGCTGCTCTTCCTCTCATACTACTAAAGTATCTATGGGTGTTCCCTCTGGACGAACTATACCCAAATCATGGCCTTGCAAGAAATGCTCCTCTGGCCACATAACCTTGTCATCTGAGATTCAATTAATGAAGACTTCAGAACATTCTTGACTTCATCAATGCAAGTTATAGATCAAATCATAGCTGGTTGCCCAAAAGGGGGCCTTTTTTTCCTGTGGCACAAATCGTTAGACTATATGGTAAAGGTGATGACCTACAGGAGTGACAGATTGCTGGGGCTTCAAGTGACAGTAGTGAACTCTAAAATACTAATAATTAATGTTTATATGCCATGGGAAAATAACAATAAATTTGATCATTACTGCACGATCCTAGGGGAGTTACATAGCATTATTTACGATTCTCCTACTGATCATATTTGTATAGTTGGGGACCTTAATTCTCACCCCACAAAACAATTTTATAATGAACTTACTCACTCCCTCCTCCTATTCATATGTACATAATAGAGCGGACGCAATTACAACCTCCTGGCTGGACCACTGCATCACATTTCCACAACTTCATGATTCTATTATGACCTGCAATATTTACTACGATCTTGCAACAGGCTCGATCACATCCCATTACAGGTGTCATTCATTATCCCATCCCTCCCCTAATGTGAACCCCATAACTGATCACTCACCAGCGGTAAAATGGGATTTTATAAACCATCAGAAAACCAGATACTTTAGGGCAACCACAGAAACCAGGTTGTGGTTAATAGTTCAACCACAAGAGGGATCTGAATGAATTCTATTCGAATATAATCTCCACTATGCTTGCTTCGGGCAGGGCTGCCTATAGATTTCGTCAAAGTAATTCTCATAATATACCTGGATAGAATGTCTTGGTTAAAGATCTGTATACATACACACAAGAAATGTTTTTACTGTGCAGGAAAAATGGTAACCTGAGGGAAGGACACACTGCATTACTAATGAGACAGGCGAGAGCGAAATTCAAACTTTCTCTTAAGCACTGCAGATTAAATGAAAAACAACTAAGAGCTGATGCAATGTCTAGAAACTTAGAATCTGGTGATTATCCTCGTCTTTGGAAAGATATCCAGTCCTTAAATCCCAAAACTAAAAAGCTATCAAAGAGAGTAGGGGAAGCAGTCAGAGACGAGGCTATTACAAGTATGTGGGGCGATCACTTCAACATTATCCTGAATTGCATAAATGATCAAGATTCCTGAAGGGATGTAGATAACCTCCTTACTGACAACATTCAATTTCATTTTGCAGACCATATTACACCAGGTAACATCAGTGATGCCATAAACAGCCTACCTAATAATAAAATCACATGGCTGTGATTGGTCTTCCCACAGAGCCTTTCAAATTCTGCCATCCAATAATTTACATTTTGCTAGCTGCCCAATTCATTGTGTACACAATTCACCAGTTTCTTCCAGACACCCTACTCTTAGTTCACTTGATACCATTAATCAAAAACAAGGTAAAGGATGCATCTGACCCTGGCAACTACCGGCCGATTGCAATCACAATGATCGCATCGAAGATACTTGAGTAGGTTCTTCTAGTGAGACTTCTCCCCTTTCTACACACCACTGACAACCAGTTCGGATTTAAAGCAAACCACTCAACTGACACCTGCATCTACATACTGAAAGAATTGCTGAACTATTACCTATCATCAGCCTCTCCTGTTGTCCTTTGTTTTGTGGATGTGAGAAAAGCATTTGACAGAATAAACTACTTAAGTTCTTCCTAAAGCTGCATAAAAGGGGCACACCCATATATCTAATTGGCATTTTACATTGCTGGTTCTCCACACAACAATTCTGTGTCAAATGGGGTAACATATTATCGTACACCTTCAGCTCCCTAAACGGGATTTGGCAAGGGGGCATTCTCTCTCCATACTTGTTTAATACGTACACAGATGCCTTGAATATCAAATTGAACTCCCAAAATCGCTTAAACATATTGCAGAACCACGAATTTTCATTGGAAACCATCAGCTGGAATTTGTGCACGAATTTCCGTATTTGGGTCACATTATCACCGACGACCTAAAAGATACGGCAGACATTGAACAGAGGCATCGTAAACTATGTGCAACTGGCAACATGATTGCAAGGAGGTTTGCCATCTGTCAACGAGATGTGAAACTGCTGCTCTTCCTCTCATACTACTAAAGTATCTATGGGTGTTCCCTCTGGACGAACTATACCCAAATCATGGCCTTGCAAGAAATGCTCCTCTGGCCACATAACCTTGTCATCTGAGATTCAATTAATGAAGACTTCAGAACATTCTTGACTTCATCAATGCAAGTTATAGATCAAATCATAGCTGGTTGCCCAAAAGGGGGCCTTTTTTTCCTGTGGCACAAATCGTTAGACTATATGGTAAAGGTGATGACCTACAGGAGTGACAGATTGCTGGGGCTTCAAGTGACTGTAGGGAACTCGAAAATCCTGACAATTAATGTTTATATGCCATGGGAAAATAACAATAATTTTTATCATTACTGCATGACCCTAGGTGAGTTACACAGTATTATTCATAATTCTCTTGCTGATCGTATTTGTATAATTGGGGCCCTAAATTCTCACCCCATAAAACAATTTTATGATGAACTTACTCGCTTCTGTCAAAATCATGCTCTCCAAATTATTGATGTAATGATCCTTCTTCACTCCTACTCATGTGTACATAATAGAGCAGACGCAGTTTCAACCTCCTGGCTGGACCACGGCATCACATTTCCACAACTTCATGATTCTATTATGACCTGCAATATTTGCTACAATCTTGCAACGGGCTACAATCACATCCCATTATAGGTGTCATTCAGTACTACAACCCTCCCTACCGTGAACCACGTCACTAACAACCCACCAGCGGTAAACTGGGATTTTAAAAACCAACAGAAAACCAGATACTTTATGGCAACCACAGAAACCAGGTTACTGTCAATAGTTCAACCGGAAGGATCTGAAAGAATTCTAATCTCTGGTGTGCTTGCTTTGGGCAGAACTGCCTATAGATTTCGTCAAGGTAATTCTCGTAATATACCTGGATGGAATGTCTTGGTTAAAGATCTGTATACATACTCACGAGAAATGTTTTTACTGTGGCAGCAAAATGGTAGCCCGAGGGAAGGACACACTGCATTACTAATGAGACAGGCGAGAGCATAGTTCAAACTTGCTCTTAAGCACTGCAGATTAAATGAAAAAACAACTAAGAGCTGATGCAATGTCTAGAAACTTAGAATCTGGTGATTATCCTCGTCTTTGGAAAGATATCCAGTCCTTAAATCCCAAAACTAAAAAGCTATCACAGAGAGTAGGGGAAGCAGTCGAAGACAAGGCTATCGCAAGTATGTGGGGAGATCACTTTAACAATATCCTGAATTGCATAAATGATCAAGATTCCCAAAGGAATGTAGATTACCTTCTTACTGACAACATTGAATTTCATTTTACAGAATTTATAACGCCAGGTAACAACAGCGATTCCATAAACAGCCTACATAATAAATCTCTCCGCTGTGATGGTCTTCTCGCAGAGGCTTTCAAATTTTACCATCCGATAATCTACATTTTGTTAGCTGCCCTATTCAATGCGTGCATAATTCACCAGTTTCTTCCAGACTCCCTACTCTTAGTTTACTTGATACCATTAATCAAAAACAAGCTAAAGGATGCATCTGACCCTGGCAACTACCGGCCGATTGCAATCACAACGATCACATCGAAGATACTTGAGTCGGTTCTTCTAGTGAGACTTCTTTCCTTTCTACACATCACTGACAACCAGTTCAGGTTTAAAGCAAACTACTCAACTGACACCTGCATCTACATACTGAAAGAATTGCTGAACTACTACCTATTATCATCCTCTCTTGTTTTCTTTTGTTTTGTGGATGTGAGAAAAGCATTTGACCGAGTAAACTATGTGAAGCTCTTCCTGTAGCTGCATAAAAGAGGTACACCCCTATATCTAATTGGCATTTTATATTGTTGGTTCTCCACACAGCACTTCTGTGTCAAATGGGGTAACGTATTATCGTACACCTTCGGCTCCCTAAACAGGCTTCGGCAAAGGGGCATTCTCTCTCCATACTTGTTTAATACATACACAGATGTCTTGAATGTCAAACTGAACTCACTCCCTATTGGATGCACTGTCAATGAAACCCTGTAAACAACCTCTGTTATGCCGAAGATATGGTTCTGATTTCCCCATCAGTGCAAGGTCTCCAACGACTCATCGACACTTGCCGCCAATATGCAGGGGAACTTGATATAATTTACAAGGAAACCAAGACCCACTGCATGTCGCTGCTCCCGAGATCGCTTAAGTATATTGCAGAACCACAAATTTTCATTGGAAACCATCAGCTGGAATTTGTGCGCGAATTTCCGTATTTGAGTCACATTATCACCGACGACCTAAAAGATACGGCAGACATTGAACAGAGGTTTCGTAAACTATGTGCAACTGGCAACATGATTGCAAGGAGGTTTGCCCTCTGTCACCGAGAGGTGAAACTGCTGCTCTTCCGAGAGACCATGAGACGTATCACTGTTGTGCACAATGTCATTCTGAGATGCCTCGCAAACACAAAACTCCCGGCTACCCCTCCGCCACACAGATGTTCATAGAAAACCACTTGGACAATTTAAAAATCATTGTAAGGTGAACAATGTCCAGTCTGTTAACCCGAGTAAGAAACAGCAGCAACTCGCTCATACAGAGCATCCTAAGGAGTGATTCAAGAAGAACTAAATTGTGTGAAAGATAGGAGAATGAGGCCTTTGTCCCCCAAAGAACTTAATCTCTGTATTGGCAAGATGTCATCTGCAGATTCTGTCATTATTATTAGATTTATTGCTGATATTTTACTTTTTCATTATTACTGTGAATACTATCAAGTAAAGTTTTTTTACATTAAATTTTTGTATTTAGCCCTGTGGACCTGACTACTGTAACCACTAAGGTCTCTAGTTGAAATTTAAGTTATATAATCTTTGCACTAACTGCTATAACTTTCAATGCATTTTTTTTACCAATATTATTACTGTTCTTACCAGTATTATGATTACTATCTTTTATGCTGCCTCGTCTATTTTGTGGATAAGTGCCGATTATTCATTTTTTGATCATGTTCTCTCATGTATCTAGGTGGTGTATGTTACTGTCTGAATTTTGTATATTCCATGTATATGGCCCTGAGCTTAAATAAAGGATATTATTATAACCTTGCTTATGATCTCTCTTCCAATATGATCTGCTCATGGTCATACCCTTCTCCTTTCCATATGGACCCTGCCCAAAGTCTGAATCCATATATATATAGATATATATATATATATATCATATATATATATATATATATTATATATATATATATATATATATATATATATATATATATATATATATATATATATATATATATATATACATATATATATATATATTATATATATATCATATATTATAGATTTATTATATCTATATATATACTATATATATATATATATATATATATATATATATATATATATATAGATATATATATATATATATATATATATATATATATATACAATATATATATATATATATTATCATATATATATATATATATATATATATATATATATATATATATATATATATATATATATATATATATATATATATATATATATATATATACTATATATCCATATATATATATATTATATATATATATATATTATATATATATATATATATATCATCACATTATATATATATATATATATATAGATATATATATATATATATATATATATATATATATATATATATATATATATATATATATATATATATATATATATATATATATTCGGCGATCTTGGGCGGGGCTGAAGGGGCCGGAGCATAACAGCGAAGGTCACAGACTCCCGAGTAACCAGAACTTCTTAGAAGGATCTAGGTGAATAGTTACATCATTCGCGACATTTCTGACGATGTGACGGCATCGTGTTGCGTTCTACAACAAGCCTGGTAATTCTAGAACATTCATGAGAACAGGCGCCTCCAACACGTGCGCGAATGCCTCTATGCTGCAGACCTACTTGAAGAAAATGCATTTTCATTTCCTTTAACTTATTATTCATCGCTATGAAGCGAATACCATGACACATCCCCAAAAAAGAAAAAAAAAATGAAATAAAGTGATTTTATTTTTTTCTAAAGAGAAGTAAACGACAGGGGAACAATACTGCATAAAGCTTTAATCCACTTAACACGCACACTTCATTCACTCACCCACTCGTGCCAAAACAGAAAACACTTATCAGCCTACTAATTCGGAAAAATCTCTAGAGAGGCTATCAGCAATAACATTAGCCTTTCCTCTTACTTTTTCCGTTTTCTGAACTCTGATTAAAAACTTGGAAATGCTAAAACACCTCTTGTGTTTTTCACAAAACTAATTTCTCTTTGCGATACCATTACTACAGGCACAGGTGGTGGCCATGGTACGAGGCGTTCTTTATAATTCTGAAGCTAGTTTACATGCATCCACTTTGCTCTACTCTTACCTATATCGATTGCATAATTTAGATTTCTCCTCTTCTCTGAAATTGAAAAAGGGCCTTCGAACTTATAAGATAAAGAAGGACCTTTTTTCTGGACTAGTACTAAAACTTTATTTCTCACACAGAGCCTTCTCTCTTTTGCTCTAAGATCATGTTTCCATTTAGTCTCCCCTTGACTTTCACTTTCGTTCTCTTTCGCTAGTTGCCAAGCACTTTCATTCTCCTCCACTAGTTGCCAAGCATCTCCTAAATTGTTTTTATAATACTCTAGATGCAGTCCTCTCTACCTACTTTAAGCATTAAATTACATTTCAACATTTCCAAAGGACCTTTAGCGGTGTGACTGAAAACAAAAGGTAACTTTCCTTTTCGGTCATATTCAAAGTTACTGCACAGTTTTCATAAACAACGCTTTAACCCTTGGTGAAACCGCTCCACAATGCCTTGTGATTTGGGATGATAAGGTGTGGAAGTTACGAGTTTAATGCCTAACTCCTTCATTCTACCCTTGAAATATTTGGATACAAAATTACTACCATTATCACTCTGTATAGTACGAGGCAGACCAAACTTAGAAAAATAATCTAACAATTGTTTAACTACGGTCCTTGCGTTACAGCTTCTTACGGGTATCATCTCTGGATAGCGGGTTAGTCTATCAATGATTGTTAACAGATATATACTCCCTCCTTTACTTCTAGGCAATGGTCTGAGCATATCAATAACTACATACTCAAAAGGTTCGACTACTGAAGGAATATTACACAACGGAACTCTGGGAATTACTTGATTCGGTTTCCCAGCAATTTGGCATTCATGACAGCTTAAAACATACCTCTTTACGTCAATCCTCATTTTAGGCCAAAAGTACACCCTACTAATACACCTGAAAGTTTTATTTACTCGCAAATTTCCTTGCTCATCATGTGCTAACTTCAAAACTAGTTCCTAAAGTTTCCTAGGAACTACTAATTGTTCGGTGATTTCCCCTTTACTACCTGACTTAGGACGAACATAACAACACAAAACTTTGTCCTTTAAACAAAAAGTTTCCTGACACACATTATCGAGATCATCATCCAGTTCACTTTCAAAAATTCTGGTGGTGTCTCATCCTCTCTCTGAAACTTGACTAGCTCATCCTTATTCAAAAGGTTAGTGCCTAATTCATCACCGTAACTATTACTTGATTCCACGACATCGACTACGTTACTCTCGACAGCTACAACTTTCATTTGGCTATCACTGTCAATGATAGAGTCAGGTCTCTCAGCCAAGCTCATGCCAAGATCAACCTCGCCACCTCTATCACACTCGTTTGAATCCACGAACACACTCTCGTTCGAATCCACGAACTCACTTTCATTTGAATCCACGAACAAATTATGACCGTAGTCTATGTCTTTATCTAAACCTGACCTAGTTACTACCATTTCAGGCACTGGAATCTCACTCACAACAGGATTCACATTCTTGGATAAAGCTAAGTCATTACCGACAATAATGTCAATGCCATCAACGGGCAAACTGTCAACAACTGTAAGTTTCACTAATCCTGACACTACCTGACTTTCTAAATTCAACTTCAACAAAGGTCAAAGGACACAAGTGTTAGGAAATCCACCTAACATGGCTTTTTCTTCCATATTGATTTCCGCCCTGTCTGGCACACTCTCTCTCCTAATCAGTGAGACAGCAACTCCTGTGTCTCCAAGCAAGACTGCTCTCATCCAAGAGAGGAAACTACGCCTTCTGACAGAAATTCGCCAAAAATTTTCCTAGTTTCTCTCATCACATCATTCCTACAAAACAAAAGGTTAATTAGAGACACTGGTTTCTTACTGTCCTTCCTTTCTACCGCACAATTTCTCGCTAAATGCCCTTTCCCATTATATCGGAAACAAGTTAATTCTGAGCCACTAGATGCCACTTTATTCTAACAAACTTTAGACGTATGACCTGGTTTTCCACATGTATAAGAGGAATAGTCACTTTTACTCGCATTGCTATTACTAGGACTGAAACTTTTACTACTTTGTACTCTACCAGACGAAGGATCATTTCGCTTCTTACTGACATTTAAGCTATGAGTCAAACTATATTCGTATGCTAACCTAGTTGCTTCTGCAAAAGATACTTCTCGCCTATCTTCTATATAAAGCTTAATCTCAGGGGATATGTTATCTTTGAAGTTTTCTAGCAATACTAAGTTCTTTAAACCATCAAAATCCTCAAATTTAGCAGAAGTTAACCAATCAAAAAACAGCCTTTCTAACTTCTTACCGTATTCTACATACGTAATATTCTCGTCCTTTCTCAGATTTCTAAATTTCTTACAGTACGCCTCCGGTACTAGCCTATACGCGCTAAGAACAGTTTCTTTCACAATATCATAATCATCACATTCCTCCTTAGACATACAACTATACACGGTAAGCGCCCTACCACTCAAAACTGACTGTAAATATAGAGTCCACATTTCTTTAGGAGAACCTACTCTTTCCATTAACTTCTCAAAACACATGAAATATGAAGTTACATCTTCCTCATCAAACTTTGGTACTAATTTCAACACTGCACTCATACCTAAACCATTAGCTCTATTTTCGTTCTCTCCTGCCTGATTGTTAAGAGTACTTTGCCTGAAACAAGCGATTCCTCTCTCTCAGCTGCTCTTTCATCTCTCTCATACTTTTCTCTTTCTTTCCTTTCAACATACTCATGGAAATCATTCCCCTCTAGACCTAGAAGCTTACCAGACTCAATAAATTCTTTCACCATCTCATTCATTCTGCTTCTTTCTATATTCTCCTTGTTTCAATCTGTTACGGTGCCGAATATCCTGGCAAGGTCGCCAATATGTTATGAACCCCGAGAGGTCTGCTTCAGGTACGATATTATAATGAACAAAAGAATTCAACACCAACAGTTAAAACTGGGGATACAAATATAGAAAGAAACACTAACAGAACAAAGGTCTATTTAAAAGCTTACTAACAAAGGTAAATGCAGAATGGTTTCTCTTATATACATAAAAATGGTAAAATCTTACAATGCGTGAACTGGGGAAACCGTGAGGTAATGAAAATACTTGCTGGCCAGTTTTGCAGCAGTCGACAATCAATCCTGGAGGCGACGGCTTCACAAAGAAGAACTATAACTGCAGACGTCTTCTTGACTCCGTACTGCAGAAAACAATGCCCATTCTTGATACTCGAAGGGCAGGTTACAACTCAAAACCAACTTGTAGGATGTTTCTTCTCTGAAGGCTTGCTCAACGTCAGAATATCTCCCTTTCCGATTACGGACGACTTAACTTCTGTCTCCCTCTCTCTTTGTGGATGACTTGACTCGAATTTGCCTACATTCTCGAGCGCCTTCCTCTCTTATCCTTCGTCTGTTCCTTCTTCTCTTATCTCTCTCTGATGATCTCTCACTGATGGTCTGATCTCTGATCTCTGATCTCTCCTACTTCCTCAGGGCATATATATATAATCGGAGATCTGGGGCGGGCAGAAGGAGGCGGAGCATAACAGCAAACGTCACAGACTCCCGCGTAGAACTTCTTAGTAGGATCTAGGAGAATAGTTAAATCATTTGTGGCATTTTCTGATGACATGACGGCGCATGTTGCGTTCCACAACACGCCTGGCGATTCTAGAACATTCATGAGAACAGCCTCCTCCAACATGTGCACAAATGCCTCTTTCCTAAAACTTATCATTCGTCGCTATGAAGCAAATACCATGACAGTCACCCAAGTACCTATAAAAGGTCACCAAACTGACTTCGAAGAGGTCTAAGGAAGAAGGGTACCTGGTATCGTCGCTCCAAGTAACCTAAGAGAGTCAATGCTCTCTCTGCACTAGTGCCAGATTCTTCCTCTATTAATTCTTTCTTGTCACCCCCATTATTGACTCTATTTGTACTTTTCTATTTCATTACTTTTTGAAATTTCTTTTCATCTCTTTTACATCCTACTAGGGCAAGCTTTCCTTTAATTGTGCTCTGCATATGCAGAGTGCAAATTGCCAGAGTTCCTGGCCCTATAGGTCAAATTATATTCTTGAAAATGCCACCAAGGGCCCCATGAGTTTAATATTAACATGCCTTTCAACCTAATAGACATAATAAAAAAAGTGCTACATTTGGTAGAGTGTCACATTGTTTCCCTTTTAGCCCAATACCATAGCTGCCTGATTAGCCTGGCACTCCTCAAGTAGTTGTCAGAGGTGCCGCGCCCTCTGAACAATCTCTTTTCACAGCCATGGCATTGTCACTTTTATTCGATGCCATCTCATGGGATAAGAATATGTTCGCTTTCTAATAGGATATGAATTTACATTGAGATAATAATTCGACCTTTTGTTTAATACAGTGTTAGTTTATCACTTAATTAATCGAACCATATTTATGTCCCAAAGTATACCCTAGTCCTTATCTCTATGCTTTTATCTGAGTATTAATAAATAATATAAACGTGTGATTTTTTTTCATATTTATGGCAATACCGCCTAGTACATGTAACTGTCAGGAATGATCCTGATAACAAAAAGGGTGTTATGCATAATACGACAAGAAAGAAAATTCTCTTTAGTGAATGGAACAGGGTTTAAACCTCTAAGGGTAAATCTTTACTTTGACTCTATCTTTGTGAATTTTGGATTTCAACAGAGAAAAATGGTGTACTGTATAAAAGACTGAATGATCTTTTATAGGTAGTCCTCATAACATGTGTCGCTGTGATAGCTGTTATCATCTGAGCTTGGGGATCTTATAACCTCCCTACGAATGTGTTATACTACCCATTCAGGGCTAACTAATAGCATATTCTTGCATTACAATAAAACTAACAGTATAAGGCGTGATAGAATTAAGCTAACCATATTAACCCTGTGTTTTATGGCTTAGCATAAGTATACATTATGATGACCAATTATTTGCCAATATTATTAATCATGTGATACTGTTTTCGTTTAATGACTAATGTATAATACGATCTTTTCAAAGAATATTTTAATTTCTTTTATTTTAGTCATGTCAAATTTTATATTTCATCAATTCTTGATGGAAATATAATTCTAGGGTGTCTGCAAAATAAAGTAATGCAAGTATTGATTTTATGTAAATCTAAATTCTGCAGAGTTTTGCCTTCATTAAGGTACTTATCATCATAGGTGACTGTTTTCATTGGAATGCCTTCTAGAATGGGGAGGTGTTAGAGGTTTTACACCATCTCTGATTAACTCCTAATTCTCTCTTGTCCCTTTATCTGCCTGTTAAATTGTGCCTGCAGCTTACCTTGGGATTGAGAGAGAAAGTGAGGTCGCCCAGCAGCTATATTAGGTATCACACCATTTGTAGACCACATGGGAAAGGTGTGGAGAACAATTAGTGCCGCATAGCAAGATTCCGGTGAACTCTCCCTGAGTTAGTGAAAATGCAGAAAAGCTTGGACTCTGCCTTATACACTTCTGATCCAGACGAGCAAGTAAATTTCTTCCCCCATTGCCACCCTGAGGAACACAGACTTCATTCTCCTACCAGGTAATGCGACAGTCCCAAATTCCAGAAGTCAGTCAACCTCAATCTCCTACTTAATTTCATTTTTTTCTTCTGAATGATTCCTGTTGTTTACTATAATTGCAATGTGATATAATCATATTGTGTTACCATCGAACTGTGTTCTAGTAACATGTTTTATGTGTGATGAGTTATAATTGCATTGTCATTGGCGGTCAGCTAGGGATTACCCGAGTTGTGAAGTAACGTACCTGTGTTGAGTTAAAAATGAGTAACAGAACTTCTTCCATTTGAAATTGATCATTAGCATAACTGCTTGCCTTCTTAATTAATCAGTAACATCACTGCTTCTCCTTTGAAGTGATTATTAATATAAGTTATTCTTCATTTGATCGAGTCATTTGTACCTTACATACGCATTTCTTGATCAATGTATAAAATTCCATGTAGGACTTCCCCTCCTTTTGTATCGGCCAATCTAGCAAGGGTTTAGAAGTGAGAATTAAACAGCATAAATATTCTGTCAAAACTGGGCAAACATCCAATGCAATATTAATTCATTTAAGCGAAAATGACCTCCGGATAAATTCAATCGGCAGTTTAGTAATTGCAAGATCAAAAGATGTCTTGTTACAAAATCTTTTAGAATCTGCCATTATACACCTTAATTCCCATTGTAATTTTAATGTCAGTCGTGGCCTGTTTTATTTGGACCCTTGTATAAGTAACATGTTTAAGAATAACCTTAAAGATACAATCACAGACTTAAATAAAAATTAGTTGCCTTATAGATATTTTCTTTGTATATGTATATTTAATACATGTTATGTGAATAAGTTGACTTTACAAAAAAAAAAAAAAATTTTCTACCAAAAATATGTATGTGGTTAGTTGCCACCCCGTATAACCATTTAATTGTCTTGCCTCTGTTTCTGAGCAGTTGGACTTAATCTTTTTGTAAACCTCTTAAATTATACCACCGATTTTTGTGGGAGGGAAGGTTACTAATTCTCCAGGTGAGAGGATTCTAGTACTTATTTCCTTTATAATCCCTATCTGTCATTTATACGACCCTTCACTGTACACTCATTTTCTATGTATGTCAGTGTGTGTGTTTGTGTATCTGCGTAAAGAGAATGAATCTACTAGTTAATATCACCATATATATATATATATATATATATATATATATATATATATATATATATATATATATATATATATATATATATATAATATATATATATATATATATATAGTATATATATATATATATAAATATATATATATATATATATGAATGTGTGTGTGTGTGTGTGTGTGTGTGTCTGTGTGTCTGTGTGTCTATGTGTGGGTGTATAATGTAAATAACTCACCTCATCATTTGTTATTTTTATATCTTATAATCATCAAAATTGCTTCTAGTGGATATTAGCTACCAATATATATTCATTATATTATGAAAATTATAACATTCAGCGCATTAGGCTTTATTTCACTTTCAGATAAAAAATCTTTTCATAATTCAGGAATTACCAGTAAGCAATTTAAGCATTTTACCAATAAACAGAGTGTGAAATTGGTGAGGAGCTTGTAGTATTCCCGCTGTGTTGCTATTGAGATAAGCCGTTTTATGAAGAGAATATCCTCTGTACCATTGAAGTTTCATTTGGATATATCAAAATGTATATAGGAATCATTTTGATAAACCATCTCTCGTTCAAGCCTGATA
This sequence comes from Macrobrachium nipponense, assembly GCF_015104395.2. Classification (NCBI taxonomy): domain Eukaryota; kingdom Metazoa; phylum Arthropoda; class Malacostraca; order Decapoda; family Palaemonidae; genus Macrobrachium; species Macrobrachium nipponense. The sequence continues at coordinate 39,884,474 of NC_087209.1, read as the reverse complement.
AGGGCTTAGAAAGGATAAGTCTCTCTCTCTCTCTCTCTCTCTCTCTCTCTCTCTCTCTCTCTCTCTCTCTCTCTCTCTCTCTCTCAATTGATTTGTGTGCGCAATTTATTACTGAACCTTTTTTTCTAGTTTTAAAAACTATGTTGGCGAGTCGTGTAGATATTAGGTCCCTTTCAAAAGACTAGTTGATAGAATAGTATACCGTTTTCTTTATGCTGAAATTAGAATTCAGATCGAAGGGAGGAATTTGCCTTTACTTATATATCTAACACATTCCACATTTTCGTGATCAGTTACATATTCCTGTCGAATTTAGGGTCTGTAGTACTTATAATTGATAGTGACCATCTTCGCCATAATTGCTGATTGCCAGATTCCAAACCCCTCTTATTATAGTAGTTTTCCTAGTGTCCTATGAGCTTAAATGACAAAGATATCATAATTAGCAAAGTATGACTAACTAAGTAATCAGACATTAGTTGATTGGGACACTAAATGCTGAACTTGAATCCGTCAGAAATATGTGCAGCAAAGTACACATCAGTATATATATCTGCATGTAACCAATTAGATACGTCCTCCCTTTACCTCTTTGCATAATCCAAAAGGAACAGGTTCTAATATTCAACGTTCTGTCAGAGAGTAAATGCCTCACATTAACAATAATAATAATAATAAAAAAACAGTCACAAAAATCACATTTCTAACATGTAGAAAATTCTAATAAACCAGGTCATCCAAAATTATTCAATAAACAATAATGGTAAAATTGGTCAAAGCTGATGTTTATCGTTTCACACTAATCCTCCTGCAATGGGAATCTCGATTCCCAAGAGTGTTCCTAAACACGATCAGCTAATTTCACTTTGCACGAGAGAATAAAAGCCTCTTTGCCAGAGGCCTCACACCTTGGCAATTTCGTAGCGAAGATTGGAACACACGAATCCAATTCTAAAGAGACTAAAAGGTTCCATGGAAATTTTCATTTTTTCGACACATGATACTGTATTCAGGCACTCTCTGAACAATGTTAAGGTCAACGTTCAATCCAAAGTTGAGTTGATTTCCGCTCCCACAAAGGCAGAATCATGTGATTTCTAACCAAAAAAACAGCCCTGGATCTCCACTGGACTGCTAAATGTTTGATAACCATTCAAGACATCTTCAGGATTGCTGACACAGCAAGTGTTCATATATTACAAATATCAGCACATAATTATTAAATAGGATCTCGGTGAACGTATTACTGGGTTGATCCCGAGCCCGACCACACTAATTCACTTCTAACAAACAAACTCACAATTAACAACCGTACGCCGTCGAGTAGGTTGATTATCCTTGAGGCAGCAAAGTTTCTTGTATCTAAAAACAAAAGCCACCACCATAATCACAATAATTATAAATTAAGTATCAAGGACACTTGTTAACACACGTATGTGCTCCAAGAACAGATCAGCATAGTATATATCTTCAATACATTATAAGGCTGTCAATGTTGTAACCCTCTTCATGGCCCGCAATTCTAGGGGTCTCTGCTGATTATGCTGTGGTGCATAAAGATCGTCACTGACAACTTGCAGATCCTCTTGCGCGTATCGGCAACTTGTGTAGCTACTCTCGTGCACGCTCCAGCGAAATTGTGAAGCATACTCTAGAAGAACGAAGGCGATATGTCATGGCACAGCTTCGCCGGTGTACATCGCCGAAAAGGACCGCTGAAGATGTTTCTAATGGTACCCTCATGTAGGTTTGGGGAATGGTCTTATAGGAACAGTTCGTCGGAGTCATGTCATGGGTCAATTAAAAATCCATAATCCCTAGAACTCTATTTTCCATAATGAACAGTCTGCCATCGCAAATATATCTGTCATGGATTATGCACAATTGTCCTTATAATCAATAGCTACCAACTGAAATTTATCCCCCTATTACCTACATTCAGAATAACAAACCTTTTTCCTAGTTTCTCTTCAATAACTAAAAACGTGTCTTCGAATTTGGGCCCCAATTAATAATTCAATTAATTTCTGACATTAATCTTCCAAAATACCTTATCCCCAACAGCAACCCTCATGCTTTCTAATTTTGTATTACTTCTCTCAACCATTTTTTGCTTGTATTTCTCTCAAGACTACTACTGAAACGTGCATGTCTCTCTTTAGTTGTAGCAATTAACGATTTAACTGTATCGTCACAAAGTAGAGGAATGGACCATACGGAATAATATTTACTTTCTGTATTTCAAAGCTTTCTAACATCTAATTCACAAATTCTTTCAAATTATCTGCAATAAGCACCTCAGGAACTCCATATTGGCAATCATAGCCATGTAAAAATGTAACTGCAACCTCCTCTGCTGTCTATTCTTTAATGGAAAAATCTCCACAAACCTCGTTAATTCATTGATGACCATCAACAAATGACAAAAACACTACCCTGATTCATGAAAACTTGTCAAAAGATCCATTTACACTCTCTGAAAAACCCTACTAGGGATAGGGAAAGACACAATTCGCAAGAAGTAACCCTTGCCGGTTTACACGAATTACACGCTGTACAATCTTCACAAAACTCTCCATGGAAGAAAACATATTGTTCCAGAGAAACTTTTCACGTACTCTCTGATACGTCTTCTCAATCCCCAAAAGTAGACTACTAAACTTATAATGTACTAAATTTTAAACCACTGCAATTTAGTCTTTGAGCAGCACGATCTGTTTTGTATCCACCTTATCCTCACTACTCCTTAATTTATATTTTACCTACCTCACCAACAGATTATCTTCTAATTCCAGACCCACATAAGACAATTTTTAACCCTTTCTCTCTAATTCACCTCTAAGAAACGCCTTGGCGTCTGCAAAAACTTCATCTTCATTTTGTTTCTTATCCGCTAGGCTTATATCCCAATCCACACACTCACCAGTTACAGTACACACTTGATCACCTTCCATATCCTCTAAATTCCTACTAAGAACATTCGCATATTGCAAATACCACATATCTATTTAATACATACAGTAATACATGCATACATTCAAACACATACATACGTATGTGCCTAAAACTCTGGCGAAGAGAAAAGCTATATTCGTATTAGTATCAGCACTACCATTGGTTTGTAAATCACCTTTAGGTTTCATTAACTATTGCAGCCTTGCTCGCGATCCATTTTCTGTTTTCTCCTGTTGGAAACATTTTCGAACATAATCTCTCTCTCTCTCTCTCTCTCTCTCTCTCTCTCTCTCTCTATATATATATATATATATATATATATATATATATATATATATATATATATATATATATATATATATAGGTTTCTTCACTAATCTGATTTATTACTTCTCCATCTGTAAAAAAAAAAAAAAGTAATCCACATATTCTCAAACCCCATTTCCTCAGAGAACCACCGCTTTGCCTCATTCTCAATTGCTCTTTCTCTGACTTCGTACGCCCCTCCACTTATAAAAATATTAAACAGTTCCTTCAATTTGTTACAATTATTTTTCTTTTATTCAAGCAGACCAGCATCAATTACCTAGACGTTCTCACGCTAGCTTTAGTAACCATAAATCAATCAATCAATCAATTATTTAAAGAGAGTTGGTAGGATATGTAATGAAAAGCTGAGTTCCTAGAATTGACAATAAGAGGTGAATTGTTCATAAGTATTCGTGTGTTTGAGTGCACATAGCTAAACTGTGTAGTACTTTGTCTAACCAATACGTGCATGAAATATGCGTACTACCCGATAATGTATTTATCTCACTCGGCATTTAGAAGACACGGAGGCTTTCACAATTATTATTTCAGCATAAATATCTAAATATATTTAATCTATGATACGCTTTTCCCTTGAGCTTTACTAATGTCGTGTTACATATCAGGAACACAAGAGACTTTATGACTTAGTGAATTCATCGACGGCGTTTCATAAGATGGCGAAATTAAAACGACGATTTCTCTCTTCAAAATAATGCTCCTAACTTTTCGTTTTTGTATTTATTTATAACCACGGTTTTATTTTTATGTAAAACTTTGTATAAAATAATGTCTGCAGTGTGTTACCAGTCGCCATTAATAACCTATTTTCAATGTCACACGGAATAGTTGAACGATATTAAGTGCATCTGTGTATCTGTGTGTGTGTGAGAGAGAGAGAGAGAGAGAGAGAGAGAGAGAGAGAGAGAGAGAGAGAAAGGTGTGTTTTCACACTGGCAGTGCTTAATTCGTTTAATTTTATAACTCACCAGCTTCCATGGTCATTTGGAATATCCATAAAATCAGACCAAGGGGCATTACTGCTCTATCGGGAAGCGCCAACGCACTTGGTTGCGCAATTGACGAAAAAGAGAAAACGATAATAGTAAAACTAGAATTAAACTTACTTGCAGAGGACAACAAAGTACACTCTAACAAAGGACACGTGGGAGCCTTCATCTTCGTCAGAGACATAAGTGGGACTCATCAAAGGCTCTTCAGCATGAGAGCTTCTTTGAGCTGGGCTGAAGTATTACTAAGAGGCAGGACTGCTACAAGGGGATAACCTCTTAGATACTAATTAAATACGCACATATTCTTGGTGTGATTTCCAACCGTAATAAGATATGAATTATTTATTCTCGTGTAATATCAGGTCTTGTGTTGAACAGATTACGTAAACTGAGTCGATTGCTTTCTCTGTTTCACTCATATAAATTTACGAACAACATACGGAAGCAATGGTTTCGTATTATAACAAATAAAACCTTCCTTCTCTGTTTCAACTACATTCAAACAGGGTATCAGCGAAATATATATATATATATATATATATATATATATATATATATCTATATATATATATTATATATATATATATGTGGGTATATATATATTAAATGGCGGATGGAAATCATACCAAGAATATGTGCGTATTTAATTAATACCTAAGAGGTTAATCCCTCGGAAAGTCTCACTGTAATAGTCACAAATCAGGGTTGAATTTATAGAAATCTTAGATCCGGTACTGTGACCTCACTCGTTCATCCCAGAAGCCTCGCTGAAATAGAATTTACCTCTAATATATATATATATATATATATATATATATATATATATATATATATATATATGTGTGTGTGTGTGTGTGTGTGTGTGTGCGTGTGTGTGTGATATATAATATATTATATATTATAATATATTATATATTATATATATATATATAATATATATATGTATATATATATTGTGGGTGGTGTGTGTGTGTGTGTGGTGTGTGTATATATATTAGAGGTAAATTCTATTTCAGCGAGGCTTCTGAGATGAATCGAGTGAGGCACGAGTACCGGATCTAAGATTCCATAAATTCAACCCTGAATTGTGACTATTACAATGAGACTGAGTACAAATACCTTTCCTTACCCCTCGATGTCAAACTGGTTTTATGGTTCTCTACAGGACTATTATTTTTTCTAGAACATACAATAGCCGATAATATGATAAACTACTTCAGCTAACTTCTCAAAATTCAAAGGTTAAAATTTTTAGGGAAATTAATCAAAAGGAGCAGTAAACTAAGAAAAGTAAGTTAACAAAGGATTTACTGTTTTTACTTTACAAAGGGAAACTATACGTTAGGTGCACAGACGTGTAAACCTTAGACCATATGGGCAATGTGCAAGGATGAAAAGGGTTCTGGGGAGGTCTTGGTAAGCCACCTCTCACAAACAAATATTTGCCGGTCGATAGAGTCGACCCTCAAACGTTCATGCCGAGGGATTATGGCCGCTTGGGAAGCTTCCGCTATGCCTGAAGGCGCCTACGTATATACAATATACAACATGATACCTATAATTTTAGGTTAAACTAAAACAGACAAATACACGAGGGCTGGTTTCGAGTAGTCAGCAGAACGCCGAAGCTGAGCGATGAAAGAAATGCGGGAAGAGAATTCTACTAGATTGCCAAAATATTGGATAGCTGCTGGCCTCCAAAAAGAGAGCTAGAGTATGCATAAGAAATTACGTTCAAAAAACCCAAGCGGATGAGTAGGTCTGGATAACATACTGGAGAAGTGCATCTAGGTTTGACTGGCCAAGCATTAAATGCGAGAAATCGTAAACGTAGCATACAAATACCCGTTGATCCACTAATTCATATATCAAAGACAAAGCCTCACTCCACGTGATTAATACAGGTTTATTCAAAGTACCCACACTGTATATAAGAAACTTTCTTAAAACCATTGTCCCTATTGATTTTCTTGATATGTTTCTAATAACATGGCCATATAATATCTTAAGTGTTTGAAGCAATAGGCTAATCTTCTATACTGAATTATGTTCAAAATATATTCAAAAACTTTTTGGTAACAATGTTTTGCAGGTTTCTTTTATTGCAACGAAATTACTTCTCATGAAGCTGAAAAGAGTACCAAGGCCTTGCCTGAAAAAATTTCGAAAAGTTCAAGATTATAAACTAAGTTTCTCGAAGAAAAACTTATTTGTGTTTTGTAATGAAGCCCATATCCACTTAAAAATAAAGCATTTTAGAAATGCGGCGCTAACACGAATACTGTAACCTAAGAACAAAGATACATGCATTAATGTCTTGCATAGAAAGCAGTAAGTACAACGCTGTCACAAATGTGTGCTACAGTCATTCATTCAGATGCAGACATCTCGGTTACTCTGGTTTCTCTCTCTCTCTCTCTCTCTCTCTCTCTCTCTCTCTCCTCAGACCTTTACATTTCTATCCACCTTTGTGTTTAAGCTTTCATGATAGGAGAGTGGCCACTTTTACTGATAAATATAACCCCATTTGTTCCCTCATTCATCCAACCTTTATTTTTCCTTTCTGAATATACAGGTGGGTCCTTTTCGCCCCCGTTTCCCATTGTATATTTTGAGATTTCTCTAATGATGCAACTTTACTTTAAGACTACAAAATTTCTAATTAAAATAATATTAAAGGGAAAGAGCGATGACTTACATGAAAGGAGTGCCGTATTGAGATATAATCGATTTGGAGAAAGGAATGCTGATACCACGCCTTAAAGAACTTCCAAAATCGGAGCAGAACGGATCCTTATTTGCTTCCTAATACCTCTTCCTAATTTTTTTTTCAATATTTAAGTGGTAAATAGAACTGATACCATTATGCATGATTCGTTGACTTCATCATATATTGTAAT
>NC_087209.1:39867297-39869797 GCF_015104395.2 Macrobrachium nipponense | reverse complement strand
AACTGGTGGAAGCTAATATTCTCTTTTACTTCCTCCATTTCACGATAAAAGACAATAGATTTCCAAAAAAATATTTGGTATTTAAAAGTTATAGGTTCACTCTTTATATATACTGACTCAGTCAAGGGTGCTGTGTTGCTGACCATGTCTTTCTCTTTTCTAACCAAGTCTTGTTTTTCTGGCACACTTACTTTTGTATAGCATTTAAATTCTAGTCATTGCTGAAAAAAAAACGCTCAGTGCTCTCACTTAAAATGTCCGAATCAAGAAAAATCCTCGCCATGTATGTCCAAGAAAGAAATATTATTGCTGATGATCTTAAAGAGGGACGTTGTCTTTTAAATTTTGTCGACGTTTACTGACATTGCATTGTGGAGTTGAATTGATTTCTGATTTGCCTCAATAAATGCGTTTCTTTTCTAAGCTCTCGTTTTTTTGTAATTGAACTCATGATTAAAATTGTTTTACCATTTTGCTGAAACCTTATTATTGGTAACAAATATTCATTTTCATTTCAGATACCATATATTATTTTAAATAACATAGTAAGCTTTCTAACGTGAAGAACAAAACATCAACTATCCTAGTATTTTCCTTCATCTTTGTTTATTTAGCATCACATAGAGATTTAATGTTTAACTAGAAAAAGATTCGCCAATTTATTCACCTTTAAAACTTTAAAAAGAGAGAGTACTTGGTGTATATGTTTTTACCAATAATAAATATCCTGCCCATTTGGTGTTACTATACGCATCCTTCCTTTATAGAGTAACTCTCAAAAGTATCTCCAAAGTTTACATGAGCACATGAGTGGCTATGTGATTTAATCATTCTCTTCTATATGAATGTATTCGTTCTGGTTCCTAAATTCGATATCATTAGCTACAGATGTTTCAGGAAAGTGAACATCAGATAACATCGATTTAGGAAAAAGACAGTGAGGACATTAAAACAAAACCAAAGATAAATTCATACATATTAATATAATCAAAATACTGCAAAAAATATGAAGAGATTTATGATAATCATGTTGAGCATACAGAAAAGAATAAGTAGAATAAATAATATGCGGCTTTACTCTTATTGTAACCGAAATGCACAATAAGAAGGAATTCCCTTAGGTCCAGCAAACTATTGGCAGAGTTGGAATTGTTCGAATGGTCGACGTCTCATCAGCAATTTCCTTAATTAGCGTCGTCTCTCCTCCTGTGACCTCCTTCCCAACACATCCTCTCTCAATTTGTCTGCCTTATAATTAAAAGCTATTTCACTGCAATTGTTACTACGGCATAGCTTCTCTCATTAACAGTTTTGCTTAATTTCTGATTATTAAATTTTGAGCTTAATTTTCTGGATAGTCCATTTTTGTCTTTTATATTTTCTTTTACTTAAACTTGAGAGCCCTTGGAGAAAGTTGTTGTTTTTGTTTAAAATTTCATTTCATTTTTAAATGTAATATATATATATATATATATATATATATATATATATATATATATATATATATATATATATATATATATATATATATATATATCTCTCTCTCTCTCAAGAGCCAGCAGGAAAAATGAAAAGCAGCAGTACCTAGTGCTTTCGTGTATTCTTGATACACCTCATTAGGGTACAATATATAAAAGAATGAAAAATAGCTCGAAATATCAAAGGTAAACATTAAAACAAAAAGTAAAATACAGACAATCAAACAGCCTAGTCAAGAAGCAAATGGTCCACAGCCTAGAATTACACTTAAAGGACAACAACAAATGAAAATGGAACTACTAAGCATAAATTACATAGTTACGAAGTTGTCAACAATACATTTCGTAAGCAGTTTATCTAGTTTATATTGTCCGTTGATAATATTAATAACACTACTGCACTTATATTTTATGATACTAGATTCTATAATGTTTCTTTTAATAATGTCTCTACAAAATAAAATTTCCTTTGATATGTTCCAATTAATTGCAAATGACACCATTTTAGAGTTACTAAAACTGTGTATTAAGGAATGTAAATTTACTTTCAATGGTAAATTCTATGAGCAGAGGTTTGGTATGGCTATGGTGAACCCTTTATCGCCCTTGTTTTAAGCAATATTTACATGGAGTTTTTTGAAAAGAAACTTCTATCAAATATTTTACTTGTGAATGTTCTTTGGTTTAGGTATGTCGATGACATATTTTGTGAACCGATTTTTAATTAGAATAAATGCGCTGGTTCCATCTATAATGTTCACACTTGAGGAGGAAATAGATTCAGTTTTGCCATTTTTAGATGTAAGTGTGCATAGACAGGGTAACAGATTTAAATTTTCGGTTTTTAGGAAACCTACAAATGTATGTTCTTAAATTCACTTTTACTCCAATCACCATTTGAAAGTTAAACTCTCTGTATTCTCCTCCATGTTTTTAAGAGCTTTAGGAATTTGTTGTCCTGAATTTTTAGAAGACGAGATTACCAAAGATTTATGATATTGCTTCTAAATTGAAGTATCCGG
>NC_087209.1:39847297-39862297 GCF_015104395.2 Macrobrachium nipponense | reverse complement strand
TTAATTCAAATATGAATAAACTACCCTATTCAATGATTTGTAAGAAATTAAATGAGAAAATCACACTTTAACAGTTATTCATAATTTTAGGCGTTGCAGACCCAGTTATCGTTTTGCTAGAATATTAACTCATATTTATTTATCACTATCAGTTTTTTATGCATAGAGAATCAAAACAAATTCTCTCTCTCTCTCTCTCTCTCTCTCTCTCTCTCTCTCTCTCTCTCACTTTGGGAGTAATGTTCTTTTTGCAGAGTCATTGTTCTTCACTTCGACAGACATTACAGACAGACAGAGAAATAGAGAGTTCATTTCATAACGCCTTGAAAAGTACCTTTATACTAAGAAAGATGGAGTAATTATCAAGATTAAGTAAAATAAAAAACCAAAACGTAATGCATATTAGAGATGGCGTTTCAACTTTTCCTTCAAATGTCGTTAGTGATCTTGTTCTTTATTTTTTTATGATTTTTTTCCTTCATATTTTCGCTTCTTAGATGAGTTCGAGGAAGGAAGCTTCTCATATTTTAAGGTGCTGGTGATTATACAAGTTTTCGAGGCAGGAAAGAAATGAAGAATTTTTTTTTTTCTTTATCCTCGAGACTGACATTTGTTTAGCAGTCGGTAAATGTTCAATCCTGATAAAATATTTGATATTATTTTACTATTTCCCTTAATTGTTTTATAATTTCCTTTCCCCCCAAAATATAACTTCATTAATTCAATATTATTGTCTGTGTGCGTTTAGACTGATGTAGGTTGGTTGATCTAGGACAAATATGGTTATAGGGAATATACTCATTAAAAAACACAACAGCTAAAAAAACGTATGATAACATGTACAAATCGTAAGGATGAGGAAATGAAATTGTATTAACTAATTAATGGTAACAACAGCTTGTCATATGATCAAAGCTAATTAACTGGAGTGTGAGTCCTTTATTCTAAGTACATGACAGTCTCTGTATTAGTGATACTTTGTTTTAATTAGGTGAAAAGTGAATGTGCTGGTTAACTTTACATCGAATTCTCATATTTAGCTACATACCAGTTCAACACATTGTCTATATTTTGTCTGGAAATAAATATTACCACATCCAACAGAACATAAAAAAACTCACACATTTATGTTGATCAAAATTACCTGATAGTGCTAGTCAGCCTGTTAATCAACCCTAGATATCTTAACCTACTATTGCAAAGGGGAGGATTTATAAATTGAATACTAGTAACGGGTGCTCCAGAATTTGTAAACCAGAAAAATATACTTTTTACCCACGGTATATCTGGAAACTTTGATGTATAGATAAACCTAACCTAGATTATTTTATTTTGAACAGTTTTTTCATAAGCTAACGGATAATAGGGGCGTCAAAATCCACAAGAACTAAAGAAATTAACATTTAATTAAAATGTATATAAATTATAAACCTATCCTAGAGTAATATATTTTGCAAACATTTTTTATAACTTAATTGACAATTGCGTGAGCTTATATCAAGGCCCATTCAGTCACCGTATAGCTACAGAATGTCTAAATTTGTGACTGAAGGTCAAGAACTCTCACCCGTGATAAGCCCAAGATAAATGTGCCCATGACAGTACACATAACTTGATATTAATGAGGTAATAACTTAAAATTCCTTGATTGCTGGAAGTTACATAACATCCGGGTGAAGGAAATCGTTGCCCGTCTCAGCATTCTCTTCTTACTGTACCGTTCACCTTTTGTGGAATATGGCTATCTTCAGATTCTGTCAAGTTTACAAACAGACATTTATACTCATAAGAAATCAGTATTATTGGAAGGATGAGGAGAAGATTCGAGCTGAAATAGAATTAACAGCTTAGTACAAAACCACAAAATACTGATATTTCCAATTATTTCACTGAATGTAATAACATCAACACAATTACATAATACTAAAATAGATGTGTATTTACTTTGTGTCCCAACAATGCAGGCCACTTTCAATTCAAAACCACAGCAACAATCTGCCCATGGGTCAGATCTCATCTGCTTCCTAGCTTAGGTGTCATGTCACTTCAGTGGTAAATCAGAGTGGTGGCAGCCAAAACGATGTAATCACAACTATCGCATAAAAGTCAACTTGACAAAATCAATATATTCATAATACAGCTCCTCCTCGGAATACTGTTATACACGTTAAAACTCTCCTATCGGGTTCACAGTTAAGGACTCCCGCCCAAACAACTGCCGATATTAACACTATATACTTTACATATAACTATAAATAACACAGTAGCTTGCTCACGAGAACTCCATTCCTCGTTTTCTTTTCTAAATCCAACCACAGAAAATGCAAATCATTTTGGTGAACCTTTGTAAACAACACACAACTTACATCAGATATAAAAACAGGTTTGAATTAGAATTCCTGCTGAAAGAGAATTGACTATATTCCACCTGGGTTTAATAGCTGTAGCTCAGATTCCAACCGAGCTGTACATAAATTGAAAAAATACTAATTTTGATGCTACTGATCTTCGTATTTATAGTTAAAATCTTAAGAGTTTAAGCTTAAAGCTTGTGCAAAAATGCGTTAAGCAGATATAAATCTAAATAAAGCAGGGAAAAATATTCATTTGGAGACCCAGTTTGTGCTAAGGTTTGCTCTAGAAGGAAATTTACCTTCGCTGTAATAATTTTGGATAATAAGGTATAAATTCAGGATAGTACGCACATGTCCCAGTAAATCTCACTGAAATAGGAAAGTTAGGATAAAGGACCTCACACAGAACCAGTTTCCGTTTGTATTTTAGGCTGTTTGAAGCTTCTATAGTAGTGTTACAGTTTTAAGTTTTTTATGTTTTTTATTCGATTTTTATATCTTCCAGTCTGTCGTTCCCATTTTAACATTTGTAAGATATCTTACTATGTTCTTTCTTGTTGTTAAGTCCTTTTTTCTCCCTTAAGTGGAGTCTTTGTAATGCTTCTTATATCAGAGTATACCTTAAATGAAATATAGTAAATGTACGGCAAATAAATAATAAATAAAAGATTTCTGCTCGTAAGAGGAGTCAAAAGACAGAACTTAAGATATGAAGAAAATAAGGCCATGACTATTCCTGGAGAGTTCTTGTATTTCAATCGAAGTGACAATAGTACTTTAACTTTTTGATATTCCTGATGAAATCCATGGCGTGTCCCTGTGACTTTATTCCGCCAGCTATGCCGTTAATAATCCTGGGACGGGGACGTCATTCACTTTGACCAGAGAATTTCTTCTTTTTTGTCCTCTTAATAAAAAATGTCAGGCTTCCAGTGTGCAGCAGTCGCTACTCGCCACGCATTTAAGCAATCCTATCCTCACGGATTTGTTATGAAATGAAAGTTTATTTATGATGGGTGTTTTCCAATTAGTTAATTTAGTTTGCGTTCCAGTGGGTGTGGGTGAGAGAGAGAGAGAGAGAGAGAGAGAGAGAGAGAGAGAGAGAGACTAATAAATAAACGTTTCTGTGTAACAATGAGTAGGCCAAATTAATAGTTTAACATTCCTTTAATAAGCCTGTTCTTGCGGTTGACACGATATAAAGGAGGTTCATGATGTCTTTTTCCTATGAGCCTTCTGGTTAATATTTTCCCATCTTGGTAGTTTGTGCTTTTATTCAATAGAGATAAGGACTATCCAATTTATTAAAAAATTCTTGCTGGTAGAAACTGTCTTCACCTTTCCCTCGACCGTACATATGCTAGGCAAGATATTTTCCTCCTACTTTCGCATCACGCAACCTTAATTTACTCCTCCTGCTATAAAGCGACAATAACGGTTTTGTATGACCGGTACTTATGATATCAGAACATTAAATTAATGATTTTATAACAGAAATTGCATATTTTTTCATTCCATTCTTTTGCTATTTATTCTCTCTCTCTCTCTCTCTCTCTCTCTCTCTCTCTCTCTCTCTCTCTCTCTCTCTCTCTCTCTGCTAGAAGCCTAGAACATTCCTATTCCTTCATTATACCCATTCATACAGGTAATATATTACAGTTTTTCTTGCTAAATCACCCTTTTCTTCCGTGTACAGACTACATTAGGCCACTGATGTGCATGTTCCAATGGCCGAAGCCATAAAAAAAGTGTACTGATTCATTTCTGTTTTTTTCTAGTTTTGACGCATTATTTAATGTTTCTAATTGAATAGAAATATTTATCCATATTCATAGATTACGATCTTATTAAAATCTACACATTAAAAACATATCAAAAGTGGATCCGGTGAAACAGACCTCATAATATTTGAGATCCATGCAATCGGGTCTGTCAGCCCCATAACAAGCCCACTTGTCACTGCACAGATGGAAAATACGGAAAAAGTCATGATGATGTAAATACTGGAGAGATTCCAGGTTAGTTTACAATCTGGAATTTTTATTCATTCAGCATTTCAGAGAACGAAGATCAAGAAACCGTGGGACCATATAATACAGCCATTGATTACCAATATACGAAGCTGGTAATTTACAACTGAAGTTTGTGTTGTGTGTGTGTGTGTGTGTGCGTGTGTGTGTGTTTTCATGGAATAGTTGGAATCTTTGTTACTCAGAGATACTGAAAGAGAGGTATAACGAAATCTAATATTTACTACTTTTTAAAATTTAGTTCAGAGAGAGAGAGAGAGAGAGAGAGAGAGAGAGAGAGAGAGAGAGAGAGAGAGAGAGAGAGAGAGAGAGTTATGTTTTGACGCAGTTGAATGGGAGATGAGCCACAGAATCACCAAAGCAACAGAGGTATGGAGAATCGTTCAAAAGGCTGGGTAACTTGAAGCGGCTATGAAAATAAGGTTGGAATACGTGAAGGGGTCGTTGAACTAACTTTCTTTTATGGGAACGAAGTATAGATGTTGAATACGTGTGGAAGGACAGAGGTTGAAACACTACAATCAATTGTTTATGGGTAAAAAATGTTCACGTACGTGGTAGTTATTGTACAATGGTTAACATTGGAGAACGGATGAATGTAACAGTTTTTATATGCTTCTGTGTAAATGATGGAATAGGTGCTCATAGGTTTGTGAAAAGAATGTTCACTCCGGAAGCACTAGAAAGAAAGAGGAGAGAGGCACCCAAAAGGTAAGGTACTGGACAGATGAAGTCAAAGCAAGATCGTGTGTGTAAGATACATGTGAATGCTGCCATGTGTGCAGGTAGAGTGAGGTGCAGAGCGGAATGAAATGGAACGAATAAATGAAAATCGGGCAGAATCAAACAAAACTAAAATGTAATGGTGCAAAAATAAGAAAGTTGAAAATGAATGGAACGACGGATAAGGGAGAACATTTTGAAATGATAAACAAGTGGAAACCAAAATAGTTAGCAAGAATGTATGAATATTTAAAAGGGAAAGACATAGCAGAGTAAATATGAAAACCGAACGAATATAGTGAAACTGAACAAATTATGTGAAGAGGGTAAACATACAAAAATTGACAACGTTTTAAACGAAAATGGAGGATTTAATGGAAAGAAGGGGACACAAAGAGGAAACTATTAAGAGAGAGAGAGAGAGAGAGAGAGAGAGAGAGAGAGAGACATGAAATGAGTAGTAGAGGAAAGCTATGCAGGGATTTGGTTTCTCTCATTCCATGTAAATAAAAAAAGTTAGTTTGCCAATGCCTCAGTTATGCATAGTCTTTTGGACAAGGACATGCAATATAGGAATTCATCACTTTGACTTTTTATATTTCAATTTAAGGAAAGAGATATGCATACTGCAACGTAGATATATATGCGCAGTCGTGGCGGTAATCATCTTTGAATAATGGCATAACAATCTTAACTTGAATATCACCTATAGATACTGCAATTTCAGTATCTATACTATATAGCAAAGCTAATTTAACCTTCCGAAACTATTCTTAAGAAAATGGTTGCCTCTGAGTAGTTCTAAATTTTTTTTTAGCCACTTACATGAAGCTTTTTTCTTTTTTATAGCTGGCTCCAGTATTTATCAAATTCACTTACAAACCCTCTTTCACGTTAAAAGAAAATTTACACCAAGCTGAACCTATTCTTTGCGATGAATTTTCTGTAGAGATTAACATTGGAAGGAGGCTGGAAAATGGAGGGATGGTTACTGGGGGTAATTTTGTATACTGTTTCGGCTGGCGGAGGCTATTCTAGCCCATTATATCTATCTATCGGTGACCGGACAGTTTGATACTGGACATATTGATACCGGACATTTTGATACCGGACATTTCGTTACCGGACATTTTGTGACTAGGGTTTCTACTACCGGACATTTCGATACCACATGTGTGTGCGCGAAGATGAGAGTTTTCTTATAATTGGTTGTTTATATAATTGCCACACTTTTCTTGTAATTGGTTGTTTTTAATTTTTTTTTCAAACACCTGCTATTCATAGTAAACATTAGTCGGAACCTAAATATTCTCATTTTTATCACTCTCAGTCTACTACCAAAGGGTCAACTACTAACGCTCCGCTATCAACGATAAATATAGATATCCCTATTGTATCACCCATGGCTCGTCTAATTGCTTCAACAAAAAATGGAAAAAATTAGTGGATGATCTAACTATATATATGATAAGCACAAAACTAATAAGGAGGATGGTTCAAAGCAGTATTGGCAGTGCGAAAATAGGATGTGTAAAGCCCGCGTACACACCTATGTTGGTGATAGTGACAACAAATCGTTAAGACTGTAGGTGAGCATAATCACGTGCTACAGCAGCAAGAGTGGAATCAAAATTAGCACATCATCAAATGAAAATAATGTCTGGTTCAACACAAGATGCTCCTCGTACTATAAATATGTAAAGAAACCCAAATCTGAATGTATGTGCTATTTCAGAATTAGCTTCAGTATCTTCGTTGAGTCGTAGTATCAGGCGTTGGAGACAAACATTAGAAAATGTACCGCCTATACCTCAGGTACGGCATAGTTTATTTGATTCCTGATCAGTATTGTTACTTGAAAATGGTTTGAATGGCTACAGTTTTGACAGTGGAGAACATGATACTGAAAGAATTTTAATATTTGCTACTGACTCGGGAATTAGTGACATCAAAAGAGCCAAAATTGGGCCGTAGATGGAATTTTTTAAGTGTAGCCCAATTATTTTATTATCAACTGTACACTTTACATATTAAAGACAACGGCATTAGCGTTCCGAGAATGTTCGCCTTGTTGCCAGATAGATACAAGATACTTATGCTAGACTATTTACTACTATAAAAGACTCTTGCATAATGTCGAACCAGCCACTGTGATGATGGATTTTGAAAAAGCAGCCATCAATAGTTTATTGGTATTTTTCCCCTCAATTCAGATGTTTCGTGTTGCCTATTTCACCTCCGTCACAAAATGTTTACAAACAAGTTGTAACATTAAGTTTCAAACATCAATATCACCAACATGATAGTTTTAGTTTAAAAAGTGAGATGTTTACCCGCGCTTGCTTTCCTTCCCATTGACGATGTTTTATTGACGGCTTCGAAGAATTAACTGATGACGACGATTTTCACAAGAGCTTATTGCATATTTCGAAACAAATTATATTGGAGGAGTGAGGGGTCGTGGCCAACGAAGGCGAAGAGTCGAGCCAGCCTTCCCTAACATTTTGTCCCTTATAACTGCTTTAAAACATGAAGAGGCTCTCAGTGCAACAAGAATTGCCCATCTCATCGTGGAGACAGCGCAACCTCAAAAGAAAAAAAATACAGAGACGCTGATCAGCGTATAAAAACATTGCTGAAACGGTATGACCCCGCAAATAAAATACAATATCGTCGTGGCGTTGCTCATAACATTAAACATTTTTAACTAGATAATATTGTTGCTTTTTCTTTAATCATACTTTGTACTCTGTTTTACAAATTAATAAATTTTTGTCTATATATTTTTTTTGTTTGTACTTTTAACTCTTACTTTCGATACATAATTTGGATTTATACTTTATATAATGGTATCGAAATGTCCGGTAGTGAAAAAGCCTAGTCACAAAATGTCCGGTAACAAAATGTCCGGTATTAAAATGTCCGATATCAAAATGTCCAGTATCAAACTGTCCTAGAACCCTATCTATATATCTATCTATATATCGCTGACTTCTGATTCAAGTGGTTATTAACAATAGTATCAAGTGTAAAATTAAACTATTTTAACAGAAGTTTTAATATTCGAACTTATGACCAACTTTTGCAACATAGGAGGAAAAAAGCTAAATATTTATTCATCAACTTCATTGATGTTTATTATGTGTATTTTTGCCACTGAATTAAAAAATCACATTCGTTTTGATGTAATGTCGATAGTTTCTAATTTATTCTTACATGTTCCCGTTCTAAAACCAACTTTTCTCTACAGCAGTACGTTGGTTCAACCTGTTTAATATTCTAAGGACAATTACACAACAATACGTACTTTTTCATGTATTGAAAGGTATTTAGGAAGTACAGTATTAGTTAGAACAAAAGGAAACAATACAATTCTGCACTTTAAATGCTTTGATAGCCTTTCTTAAGATCAAAAGTACTTTGACGATCGAGATTTTCTAGAGTGCTTATTTTCATCTTTCTGACCAGAGACCATATCTGATCTCCCATCTTGCAGTATCCCATCGTTCTTGATATCTTTTTTTCTATTGATGCGATGTCCTGATGGAATCTCTCATCATGCTCCTCACTGACATCACCCAAGTTTTCGGGGAAGAAAACTAGGTGAGAGAGCAAATAATGAACCTTTAAGGACATACGACAACCCAGTTTCTTGAAGTTCTCAATAAGTTTTGCTACCATTTGTTTGTAATTATGACCCTTGTGAGTTCCTAGGGATCCACGAACTACATCACGAAATGCACACCAGACTTATTTTTCAACTTTTGTCATCGCTCTTTCCAGTTTCTCCGACTTCAACATTGCGTTTACTTGGGGTCCAACAAATATGCCACCCTTGATCTTAGCCTCAGATAACTTTGGAAACATGAGACGAATTTCTTGAAAAGCTCCCCCTCCAGTATCTAAGGCCTTCACAAACTGCTTTACCAATCCTAGTTTCATATGAAGTGGGGGTAATAAGACTTTGTTGGAATTTACTTGAGGCTGTCTGAGAACATTTAACATTCCTGGCTTCAGTTCCAATTGTGGGGCCAATCAACTTTCCTGTAATGATCACCATCGGCTCTGCTGCCCCATAAACAAAGGAAACATGAATGCTTTGTGTATCCCCCTTGCAAACCAAGTAAGAAGGCAAGCATCTTGAAATCACCACAAACATCCCACTTGAATTCAGCATAATTTATTTTGTCAAGAAATTGTTTCACATTATCATAGTTTTCTTTCTTCTGTACGGAGCAACACTGCTTTGAGACTTCGTGTTGAGCTGTCTATGAACAGTCGCCATTCTGAAGGATCATGCTTGACTCCAATAGCAATAAACAATCCAATCACATCTTTACAGTAACAAATTCTTCATGTCATTTCCGTTACACAGATGTCCTGCAATCTTTCCTTAGTAGATTCCATTCCTTCAGGCTTGATGAAGGAAGTTGAGCTCCTGTCTTAGTGAGATTTAAATCCCTGATCAAATCATCTAACTCACACTGATTTGGAAAGTGAGACTGAAGTCGTTCTTGGTACAAAAGCTTCCTCCATTTCTTGGCTGCTGCTTCTTGCTGACTCTTCAGATGAAATAGCCATTGCACCATCCATCTGAAAAGAAAGAAATAATTACATATAGCAACTTAAACAAATACTTGAATAACGTTAGTATTCCGTAAATCTTTAGGAAAATGAATGCATAGCTAGTTAATTAAAAGTAAGAATTTTGGAGAGAATTACAAGTATACTTACATTTTTGGTGGTTGTGGTACTGGTAAGGTGCCATCATGTGGGACAGATACTCTAGACGATGGGATGTCTGGATACTGTCTTCCTTTCACTTTTCTGTACTTTGTCATATCAATAATACAGAATTAACAATCATCGTGATGGTTCTTCGACTCTCTCCATGCTCTCGGAACGGCAAAAGGCATTGCCCTTCCTGTACCTCTTAACCATCCCTCTAGAGTAGATCGGCAGCATGCAGATATCACAGGAGGCGACCATGGTTTGTCCTGGTCACCAATGGGCATTCCGAAATAGAGTCTGTAAATAGTGTTATCATTGTTAATTTTATTTGGAATAAAACAAATATTTCATCGGTAGAAATAAAATCCATTACCTTGCAAAAAAAAAAAAAAAAAAATTCCAAAGAAGAGAACTCATAACGGGAAAGAAAAGAAAATCGGGAGATATTAAATCAGTACCTAACAAACCTCAGAAAAATAAGGCATTAGTGCAAATCGCTGTAAACTGACTGATGCGCAAGTTTTAAATAGACAAGAGTCAAACAGATTACTATTTTCAATTTATTATATTTTGCGCCTTATTTGCCTCATTACTTTCGCTTACTACAGATTCCATAAAATGGAAACAATATCCAATTGGAATTCTGCATAATACTCATACATCAACACTGAAACCCTCGGTATGTCCCCTCTCTCTCTCACTTATTTTTTTTTTCCACTGAATAAGTACTTTGATTACGAAGTTCTTTTCTCAACTGAATTTCCGGGGAAGGATATCCATATGAAATAATGTCTCATAGATTAACAACATAATATGGAGAGCACTGTTTTTTTTTGTTTTTTTTTTTTTTTTTTTTTTTTTTCCGTCCCAAAAAGCATTGCTCCAGCATCCACGACAACGAGTTACTGCAAAGTCTTTCAAGCTCTTGAGCAGCAAGTGTGCTCTAAAAGCTAAACAATCCAAGATGTTGAACAGCGCAAAGGTTAGCCATCTCTGAGAATGTAGCTTCCCGTAGGTACCTACTGGGGCGCTCCCGCCTTGGGAGGGCGGGTGAGGGCTCGATGAAGTGGATAATTATATCTGAAAACTATCAATTATGATGGAATTCAGAATTTCAAAGTACTGAGAAAATATTTCAGATATAAATATGAAATTTAGTTGCCTAAATATATAGACTATTCCAAATTCTATACTAAGAATTTAATATATATAATATTGAAAAAGAAACCACAAATTCAATTTGTAAACTTGTTTACTTCTAAGTATTTACATCCAAACATCGAAATAGGCGTTTCTTTCCTTGAGTTGATCAAATTGTGTGTCAGTGATACTTATTTCACGTTTGAGGGACATGTTTACAAACAGAAATATGGAGTAGCTATGGGGGTCCTCATTATCACCTATACTCGCTAACATCTATATGGAATATTTCGAAACTAATCTAGTTCCTAATGTGAATGCCCTGACTTAAAACTGCAAGGATGGTGGAGATACGTGGATGATATTTTTGCTATTCTGCAAGGGGATGGAAATAAAATAGAAACTTTTCTAGATGAGCTCAATAAGTTTTGATAACAATATCCAGTTCACTTTAGAGAAAAGTAACAATAATAAACTGCCCTTTTTAGACATACTCATAGAAAGAAAAGAAACAGGATATGAATTCAGCACATATAGAAAGCCCACACATACAAACTCATATATTCATTTCTTCTCTTTTCATAGTCATGATATAAAAATAGAGGTTCTAACAGGTTTATTTCTTAGGGCAATGAGAACGTGTGACCCTTGCAAGATAGAGCAAGAAATAAATTACATCGATAAAAGCTTCGATGCATTAGCATACCCGGAATGGTTCAGAAAAAGGGCACTCACCAAAGCTAGAAAAATATTTTACAGAGCGAATGTAGAGAGTACATGGAATAAAGAAAACAAGAAAATAGTTGCCCTCCCTCCCTTTTATGCCTAAAATGAAACAAAATCACTTCAAAAATGAAAGAAAGTCAATATAAATTTGTATATACCTTTGATATACCTTAAAAAAAACAAAGTATGTAAAAAATAAAAAAAATTGGAAGGAGAAGACAGTAATACAGATGATGTAGCGGGGGTATACATAATCAATTGCAATAATTGTGGAGACAGATATGTGGGGGAATCAGGTAGGGGAATAAGGACTAGAGTCCAAGAACATAGAAGGGCAGTACAGCTTAACTCTCAGGGGAGTGCTATAGCTAGACATTGTTGGGAAAATGACCATAGGATGGATTTCAAAAACAGTAGGCTTATATACAAAGGAACAAAATTAGTCACAGGAGGGTAGTAGAAGGTGCGCTTATCAGAGAGATCAAAGTAATTGAAGGAAACAAAGGTTTTACCCTCAGAAGATCCCATAAGCCGAGCTTTGATATTAAAAAGAAGCTAAGATTGACCCTGCTGACCTGCTGAGATTAGGTTTCCTGCCCAACAGACTTACGGTGACCACACCCTTACCACAAGGGTGAATCCCATTGACCATCAGCTCAGGATATCAGAGCGACAAGAGGGGATTGGCAACTCTCAAGAAAACCAGAACAGCCATCGCATAAATGACAGCACAACGAGAAGAAGTTCCAGAAGACTGCTGGGCCTTGACCCAGGCTAACATCCCAACATCTGAAAATCTTGAGAATGGGCCACAGAAGGGCCTGAAAGTATCGAGTGTGGAGTAAAACTAAATGCAAATACTTAGAAGTAAACAAGTTACAAATTGAATTTGTGGGTTTCTTTTTCAATCTTCAGAAGAAAACTGAAAGAAGTTTTTGTTTGGTTCATATATAATATTGTGAATTATTGACATGTGCCGACTATGCCAGTAAATTACAGTATTTAAGGAAAGGGGGGGAGGGGGACCAGCAAAGACTGTGCCATTAGAATTAGAAAAGGTTGGAAACCACTGCCATAGGTTTCAATTTTTTGTAAGCTGTGGCTCGTGTACTCTTGGCCTAAATATTATTATCGCTACGTCTTTTCTAAAACCTAAATTTCAGACTATCAGACTTTATATGAAACTATAAATTCAATAATTTTATATTCTTATTCCGTACATGAATATGATTCGGAATTTTACTTTTGATTTTAACATCTATTATGTTACGTCGGGAATAGCGAGAATTGAACATAGCTTTTATTTATACGAAGAAGGATTTCTTAATTGTATTTGAGTGACAAATCCTTAATCATTAGTTTGATTATTGCGAAACTGGGTTTCGTAGTAGAAGTGCCTATCGCCGAAGGGACATACAGCATTCATTAGCAAAATTAGGATATTTATTGCGTTGTTTTGCCAGGAAATGAGAGAGAGAGAGAGAGAGAGAGGAGAGAGAGAGAGAGAGAGAGAGAGCTCTATCGTTAACGATATGAATGTTTGTGCACTGTAGTGGGCACATAGTGGTATTACATATTATGCTAGATTTTGGCCGTATAATCTGAGACGGAATGTTATATCCGTCAAATATTGAATACATGAGAGAAAAAACCAGGAAACTGTATTCTAATTGAGACTGTTGAATCTTGAAGTTTTACACTTAATTCTACAGTATAATAATTTCAGAGAAAAAACAGGAAATTATTTGTATATTCTCTCTCTCTCTCTCTCTCTCTCTCTCTCTCTCTCTCTAGCCGAGATATGGCACACTACCGATTATATTATAGTTTAACTTTAATCATTTCCAAGATTTGTTGCTCTAGTGAAAAAATTCAATGAAACTAAAATAAAGGAAAAATTGATCCTCAAAGCTTCAGAAAATACTAATTTATGGAAAATTTTCGTAATTTTCCAGTTCCGGTGTCGTCAATTTATATAATGATTGGACAAAAAAAAATTAATCTCTTTGAGAGCATATCAAATAAACAACGATTATTTCTAACATGTAAGCCCTGAGCATACACATTCATGTTATGAGATAATCGGCCCCATCCAAGCTTAAGGGATTTATGTAAAATTACTCATTTATATGCAAAAACATTTCAGGATACAATCCTTTCAGAACAATTTAATCAAACATCTGAACATCAAATCAAAATCCGATTTACTTGGAGAAGAGTAAAGCCTTACCGGAATTCAATTTAATTCTATTAATGCTTCTCTTTCCTGGCAATTGAGTTTCAAGAGAAAGAGATTCATTATTGCAATAATATATGTAATGTATCCACCATTTGCATAAAAAATGGCTATAGGACCAATTGTTCTCATGTATCATTATTGTTTTCAAAGCTCTATTATGATAAGGTATTAAAAAAAATTATATTTAAAATGTGCATATACTGGAAGAGTTTGGTCCAGTTTCACGATTTTTTTCGTTTGAGTGAAAAAGTATTATCACAGAGGAAATTTAAAGGTGAAAGAACCGCGCTTGCCTACCAACGATAGGATTAACGAAGGAACATAAGTAGGGAGAGAGAGAGATTCTACCTTTCGTGGCGTTGATGACGTTGAAACACAACTACAGGGAGAGAGATGATTGATGAGGGATATAAAATTGTGATGAACCACTAATGTATTGCTTCCTGTTTCTGAATCTACCTTTGATCAGTCTCGTATGTCAGAAGTCGCAATGTGGTCCTTTTACAAGGACGCTAAAGTACATGCATAATAACACAGATGAGTACCTTGAAAAAGCTTACTAAATGATGTTTTTTTTTTAACCATAACAAACATTAAGGTAATTTATCGATTTGTTTTCTTTCTTGCAACTTCAATAAGCGTTTCATCTTTACTGTGGGAGTATTTTCAACCAAAATTTTGGGCAATCATGAGAGAGACTTTGACTTGAAACCAACCTAAAGTGAGACCAAATAGACTTAAACTAGGTGGAAGCAGGTAAAATGGATGGAATTTTAATTTTGTCTGATTTCGTATGTAATATATATTCGGGGAACAGGATAGAATGCCAATGTTTTTTTTTTATTTGGGTTTTTTAGTGTTTAATGAAGGAATTTTCAAATAATGTCTATATACTTGACTTGAATGCTGCTGGTTGATGCAATGTAATGCTTTTCTTAAGAGTCTGTTTACTTGACTTCAGATTGAAGGTTTCGTTCTTAGTATCCGATGTTTACCTTTGGCATCATTGCTAAACAGACAGTTGTGTTTTTCCAATTATCTATGAACGTACAGGAGA
>NC_087209.1:39817297-39842297 GCF_015104395.2 Macrobrachium nipponense | reverse complement strand
GAGGTCTGTGTGAGAAAGGCAGAGCCACGATGGCGTATGCAGAGGTGTTTCCTTTTGAAAGTGTGTGAAGTTCCAGGCTGTAATGGGTAAGTGTCCATATGGTTTAGCCAAAGATATGGCTTACTGTGTTATTGATATTTTGTAAAGATATTCTATTTCATTTAAACTTTTAACTTTGTTTTTACAATTGGGTGTGCTCACTAGTGTGTTCTGTCTTTTAAACAGGCGGATCTAGTGAGGGGACCGAGTGTTCTAGTGAGGGGACCAAGAGTCCTAGTGAGGGGACTAAGTGTCCTGTGTGGAGGGAACTATAATATTTTGGAGAAGATATAATTGGTGTGACTAATTACTGATTAAGACATTTAGATACCGGGAGGTTGTCTGTGAGTCTTGAACTATTATCATTCCATTAATTATACTGTAAGAACCTGAATTATTCAACTAGTACTTTGCTTTGAATAAACGTATATATTTTTGTTGCTCCGACTCTAATTTGATGACCTGATGGAATGGAGAGAGAGAGAGAGAGAGAGAGAGAGGGGTTATTACCTGTGTCTTAGAGAGAGAGAGAGAGAGGGACTGAGGGTTACCAGTTCGCCTCACACTCTGGCTAAACGCATACCAAATATTAAAATAGTGGGGGGGGGAGGGGCGGCGACGCCCTTCGCTGTTAATAGTGGTGGGCAGTGGTGGTCGAACGAAAAAGCCTTTTGTGAGATTGTGGAAAATTGTTAGATTTCAGTTACTATATATATATATATAATATATATATATATATATATATATATATTATATATATTTATTTATCTATATTTATTTATGATTAATATATTATAATAAGATATATATATAATATATATATATATATATATATATATTAGTAACTGGAAATCTAAACAATTTTCCACAAATCTCACAAAAGGTTTATTATAATAATATATATATAATATATATTATATATATATAGATATATATATAAATATATATATATATATAGTAACTGAAATCTAACAATTTTCCACAATCTCATCAAAAAGGCTTATATATATATATATATATATAATATAATATATATATATTATATATAATATATATATGATATATATATATATATTATATATGTAAACATATATATCGTATATATATATATGTATATATATATATATATATATATATATATATATATATATATATATATATATATAATATAATGAAACTTGGTATGTTGTCGTTTCTAGAAAACTTCAAGTTTAAGGAGGAAACAGGATAGCCAGAAGACGTGGTATTATTCCAGACATTATTATTTCCTTAAAATAAAACAAGAGCACAGCCGAGCTTTCGGGAATACATTGCTTTTCCCATCATCAGGGTCACATATCTATAAAATTATACAAAAAAGAGAAACAGTAAAATTATACTGATTGACTATATCTAAAAACATTACAGTACTTTAAAACACATGACACAAAGTAAAAAAAAGGAACGTAAAAATACACAACACAAAGTAAAAAACGAACATAAAAACTAAGTTAACTGCAAATCATAAAATAGCAATGACAAGTTAAAAGATTTTACGTAAACGCAGAAATATACCGAGAGCGAAAAATAAAAACATGAATATTCAGAGTAAAAAAAATAAAATAATGATACTGTAGTACAATATATTGGAGAACCTATAGTTCATGTCGTAGTTAAATGGCAACTGAGCGAGTAGAAAACTGCTAATGAAATGGGTCAGAAGTGGTCTTTGTAAAAGAGAGAGAGAGAGAGAGAGAGAGAGAGAGAGAGAGAGAGAGAGAGAGAGAACATACAAACAAACAAGCAAATTATGCATGAACAAAGGAACAAAGGTGGTTTGGTTATTGAGTGTTGGAGATTGTTGTTTACGTAATATGGAGGGACTCTAAAAAGGGAAGTGAATGGCTGTTTTTAGTTTGTCCAAGTATTTCAAAATCGCTGTACTGTATGTGATGGTGACAGACTATGGCATAAAGTCTAATTGCACTATTTTCTTTTTTGCTTATAGGTAATCCTGTACGTTTTTATGTTCCTTTTTTACTCTGTGTTGTGTATTTTTATGTTCCTTTTCTTTTACTTTGTGTCATGTGTATTAAAGTACTGTAATGTTTTAAGATATAGTCAATCAGTATAGTTTTACTGTTTCTCTTTTTTGCATCATTTTATAGATATGTGACCCTGATGATGGGAAAAGCAGTGTATTCCCGAAAGCACGGCTGTGCTCTTGTTTTATTTTAAGGAAATAATAATGTCTGGATATATAATATATAAATATATACATATATATCTATATATATATATATATATAATATATATATATAATATATATATATATATATATATATATATATATATCTATATATATAATATATAATTTTCGTTAAAAGCAATTGCTTTAGTGGCATCAATAAGTTTTTTTTTCCGATTCTCGTTCGTCATTTCTGGTGAAAAATACGCAGACTTCCTTCTTCCATTTATTGAATTTGTCACGACAGCTGTTTCGCCTTATGGCATTATCAAACGACTACTGACTTACAATCTGATCTTTCGGCCTATTTATTTCATCGTGTGGGAGGTATGACCTTGAGGTGATGGGTACTGGTTAGTCTAGGATTAACAGCTTAAGGGCGTTGTTTTAGATACAAAGAACATTAGGACATATGTACTGTGACGAAATTGAAAATTGTATTAGAGAAAAACTATGCCCTAAAAGTAAAATATATATATATCTATATATATATATATATATATATATATATATATATATATATATATAATATATATATATATAATATCATATATCTTGCTACGTCTATAGAACGCCTCGCCTTCCCAGCAGTTTTTAGTTATATTAATTATAAAAGTAGCAGCCATGCCTTCTCCTGAAGCAACTGTTGTTGGGAGAGTGGGTATGTCGTAGGAAATGATATTTCCGGTTGACGGAAGCTTAGTAAGAAGAGGCAAGTCACAAGAGTAGCTAAGGCTTCGAGATGGATTTTAGGGACTTCTACAATAAGACCTATTTTTCCTTCCCAATTTGCTGGCGTTGTGTTTACCACCTTCAGGCAATGCTCGAGGCGGTTTTTGGAAGCCCGTGATTCGAAACAACCAGTATCGCTCTCAGTCGGCTGCGAGACGTGATCTCGGACAGAGGTCAAATTGCCAGCCTCCCAAAATTAGGCCTACCCACGTCGTACTGGGGACACGAACCCCAGACCTAACAGAGGTCAGGCCGCATTCTTCTACAAGGATACACAGAATATTGCTAAAGGTACGTCTGAAAGTGTAAACTTCAACCCACAGCACCTTTTACTACATACGACTCTTGCTAAATTCATTTTCAATTCTCATTTTTACCCCTTCTACATCAAAGCCCTTTGTCCTCATCGGGCCACGTGCTCCCCTTTGTGACTTGTTAAAGACCCAAGCTTTCTGCATACCTCAGTGAACCATTCGAGTTTACCTTCCCCCAATGTTAGAGAATTAATCAGCCTTAATCAAAGCAAGAAGTCATTTTTCCTTTTATCTCGTTTAATCTGGGATTCTTTTCCAGATTCCATGAGTCACGTGCCGTCTCTGCCCGCAAGTGTGCATTACCCAAGTGTATGAAAACCAGCTATAACGGCTCAACGGAGCCATCATTACTTTTTCTCCAGCCCAGCACGGGCCTTTTAGTAAATAAATAGTTGTTAAGTAACGAGCTGAGTTTTCTGGCGACCTTCCCTCTAAGAACTTAATAATAACTTTCAGCTTATGGTAAGTTAAAGCAATTCCCTCTTGAAATCCCTCAATCATTTCTGTTTACGTATCTAGCCTCTCTCAAGGCCGCTATATACGTAACATTGTCGACCTTCGCCGAGGATATGAACCTAGCTTGCTTAGCTTGTAAATCGCGTTAGCCGTTGTAAAACGTAAACTGTAAATGTTTTTCAAAGCGCAAAACTAAGCACACTTGCACGGGTGGGAGAAAAGACACTGACTCACGGTAAGGTATTCCCATTCATTAATATGATTATCTATAACCAATGTTAGCTTAAGGTACGTTTAAGTATTTTTATTGTTGAAGTGGTCAAAAGAGCGTAGGTAGAAATCTTATTATTGTAACGGCGAACGCGCCAGTGCTTTATTTTAGCGGCGAGCAAACAATTTGCCCCGCGAATTCTCTGTTACTTTGTGCTGTCCTCGTAGGAGCTTACACTAACACGTGTGCAGATAGATGCCAGAAAGGACCAGATCAAACTAGGAAGTGCTTTGCCAGGGTTTATTGCTGTGTTTGAAAGCCTAGCTAGTTAGGAGTGTTTTACTATAGTTACGGCAAAAGAAGTGTACAATTCTTTGTCTGTTATATGTTAGGGTATTCATTTTTAACTTAGTTTTCATTCCAAGTGTTGGTAACCACTTACCTCTCGGCTAATTCAGCTTCGCGCTCTCTCGCGCCTGCGCGGTCTCAAACCAGCCTTCGTCTCATTCACAGCGGCAGCCATGTTTGTTTTCTCTTTCAACATTATCTAAACAATTTAAGCAAAGTAACGTAAGTCACGAAGTTTTAAACAAACGTAAATAATATCAATGTCTGTACTAGTATCTATCGTTCTGCCAGAGAAATTAACGTAATTCGCCTTGAATAAGAAATTAGAATTTTGTGTTGTAAATTGCCTTCGCATTTACAGAGAATCAGCTGTTTTGAACGACATGCTGCGCGCTAGCAGCGCTACCCAGCTCCTTCACGTGTTTCACCTCGCATCGCTCACTCGCGCGCTGAGCGAAAATTTCATTTCACTTCGCACTTAACGTAGCCTCATTCACAATTGTTTGCTAACATCGTTTTAAATCCTTACCGTCATTTCACTGTTCACAGGGACCTAGTAATCTTACATAAAGTTAACGTAAATCTCAAGTAGAGTAAATCACAAGAATTGTTAACGTAAAACGCGTCTTTGTAAAATTCATATTGAAACGCAAATCATTTCATAAGCGCAAGCCGCTAACATTAACGTAAAAATCGTTCACCACGATCGCGTTATCATTTTCATAAAACGTTTATCCAAAAGCAATTCTTTCATTAAAACGTTAACGTAAGTAAATCATTTAAACGCAAGTTGCGTCATATTAACTAACATTAGTAGTTCAATTCAAATATAAGGGAGTTCATTCATATATCATTTTTCACCCTCTCCGAGAGAGAGAGAGAGAGAGAGAGAGAGAGAGAGAGAGAGAAAACCAGAACACAGTATTCACGAAGCCAAGAGTACTACATCTTACCATTAATTATAGCCATGCAGAATTAACATTATTTTAGTCCTCTTGTGTCTTCATTTACACAGCGTGATATTGTACGTGCCTGTGTCCATTGCAGTTTGCAAGCATTTATTTATTTCATTTACCGAGAGTACTTCAGCGAGGGACTGAGCATTCCTAAAATTTCCATACCTGTCGTTGCCCGAGTGGTCTTTTCATTTTCTTTTATCACAAAAGACTTGCGTATACCGCAAGCACAATTCGACAGTGTGCACGCCATTCATTACTTCCAGACAGGGAAGTCGTTACCAGTTTAGGGACTGGCCACCACCACCAGTGCACGTCAGGTCTTACCATTTACAGTGCCACTAATTCTTGACACTGTCATCGACTGGCTGCTGAAGTACTCCCACCCTTTTACTTTCTCTCCTCTATACCCTCTGCCATGAGCAGTGCCATTTCACTTCAGTATATTTAGTATACTGCATGTAGTGTCCGGGTGGGACACACCAGCACGATACCAGTGCTCCAGCCTCCATAAGTGCCATTGCACCTGTACAGGCCGTACAGATAGCCATTAAACCTGTGTGTCCGTCCTTACGGAACGCCCAAGTAACTAGTGTGGCCATGTACAAGGGTCAGTGATCCTTCGGAACATCAACAAAGGGAACGCCTCCCGAAGCGCCGCAATCCAGCCCTAAGTGCTGACAAACTTACGTGTCCGTCCTTACGGAACGCCAATTCATTAATGTCCGTGTACAAGGATCAGTGATCCTTCGGACCAACCCAAGGAACGCCTCCTCATAAGTGCCGCGCACCTGTACAGACGTACAGGTAGCCCATTCCAACGTCTCCAAGTTGGGAACGCCCGTAAGTGTGACGTTACGCCGCACACTGCATTCGATTTTTTCACCTCATCAGAAGGTGCCATTCACAAAGTGCCACCGAGCACCCAGTCTTTTCAGACTTTTCCTTATCCACGTCGCAGAACCCATTTCCAAGTGAGTGCCACTTTCCACAGTAGGCACTCCCATTCCATCCATTTACCCTTCCTGGTCATTATATCATTTTCATCCGAGCCTCTCCTGCAGCCTAAGGGAAATGTCTTCCCCTGCTTCCCGTGACTTCTTTGCCGTAGAGCTGCGAGAGGCTCCGAGTCCTCATAGCTCTGGGCAAGGAGGCCGTTTGACACTGGACCAGCACTAGACCAGTGGATAAAGGCGCAGCAGGCTGCCGCGCGCCTGCAAGAAAAGGAAGAAAAGGGAAAACCAGAGAAAAAGCCGGAGAAGCAGAGAGAAAAGAAAGAGAAGCAGAAAGGAAGGCAAGGAAGAGGAGCGAAAGCATGAGCTCGCTCTCAAGGAGAAGGAACTCGACATCAAGCGGGAGAAGGCCCGTAAGGAGAGTATCCTAGCTTCAAGCCACTCTGCCAGCTTCCAGCCCTACACCCACTGTCTCTCTTAGTCCCGCCGTCTCTGGTCAGCCTGACATCCTTTCGATTTGCGAGCCTGGTCCTGATCCAGTGCCCGAGATAGAAATTTCTTCCGCACCATCTCAGCCTCTTACCACTTTACCGCCTACCTCCTCCCCTTTGGAAGAGGTAAGCCCACCAGTTGACCCCGGACTTGTTTCCGAGGGTGATCCAACAGAGGACGTTTCACCTGTGCCCGAGCACACTGCCAGCCTTGGTGACTCCACAGATTCGCAACCTGTGGGGCCATCTCGGTCTTATCATCCAGTGCAACGGAAGAGGTCTGGAACACGTTCTGCCGAGACTGTGGCCGCAAGGGTCACATGTCTGCCAACTATGGAGGGTGCGCAAATTTTAATATTCCTGCCATCGCAATGGCCGTCACCAATCCTTCTTCTCTAGGACCCCCAGCTAAGGGCCCTATAACCGTCGCACCCCTCCAAAGCCATTATCAGCCAAGCCACGTCAGAGCCTACGACGACTCTGGCGCTCAAATCTCCCTGATACGGGAAGACCGAATCCCCCGAGGGGCAACCGTCGATAGACGTCATTTAATCACCATCGAAGGTATCAACCATATCAAGCTGATCCTTCCGACCGTTCAATTGAGGGTCACCAGACCTCATTTTTCCAGAATTTGTACCCTTGCAGTTGCAAGCTACATTCCAGGAGGGTTACGACCTCATCCTGGGGGGCAAAGACATGAAGTCTCCCTCGCATTCCAAAAAGCCTAGGGGTCCTAACCCCACAACAAATCACTCCAAAGCAAGGAGTCATCGCAATTCTACTTCCTCCAGGAAGTACATCCACCAACAGTCTCCCCCGTTACCAAGGAGGGAGATTGACCATTCACAGTTCCGTTGCAAGACCTGTAACGTAATAGGGCACTCCACAAATTGGCCTAGGTGCCCTAGCAAGTTATGTGCAGCGGACACTGTCCAAGTCCCACAAGGCTTAGCCTTCCAAAAGAGACAGGACCCTCTGTCTCCCATAACCAAGGGCACGCTGAGAGGTATTGCACCTCCGGTACCCGCCACAGGTCCAGTCGACCTCAACTCTCTGCCAGTACCACTTGGCAGCACTGAGCAGTGCCAAGCTCCGTCCAGCCTGGACGTAGAGCCACCACCGAACTTGACCTCTGCGCCTGGCCCCGAGCTAGCGCCGGCGCCTAACCTTATCAAGGATCCTCCTACAGGAGATCCTCCAACAGGCATGGAGCTTACCACAGCCCATGGCCAATCACTAGTTCCTTCTTCTTCATCCTTACCTCTGTCGCCCGAGGATGAACCTCCGGCAGACCTTACCTTTGTACCTCCTCTGGAAAACCAGGAACTGCCCGACCAGGAGTCAGCCTGGAGTTTTCCCCTCACGACGGTTGTCGCAGCAGCCGGAGTGAGGGCCTCCCCTGCAGTAGGTTCCACCTCTACGACGGTTGCTACAGAGACCGAAGTAGGGTGTTCTCCTGAAATCTTTCAGGCTACCACTGCCTCTGCTCCTTGCCGGCGTTTCTGGCCCTTCCCCAGAGTCTGTGCCTCCGTCTACTACCTAGGACTGGTATAGCCAGGTCCTGGAGGATAAGAAGAAGAAGAATAAGGGACGTAACCAATCATTAACAAAACTAACACAAAAGAGCCACATGCTCTCCTTGACCACCTGTGTCCGAGGTACAGTGTTCGCATTCATTTGCAGAAATGATCCTGGCACCATACCCAGAGAAGGTAGCCCATCCTGAATCTCTGCCAGTAGCACTAACCCTCTAACCCCTAGTCCATTGTAATACTCAACCCTCACTTAAATAAATTAATTACCTCATTGCATTTCCCTCCTGGTAAATTAAACCACTCCATCCATCCCCTACACGCCAATTCCTTCCCTCTCATTATGTATTTTTAAAAACAATTTTTTGTTCCGTTCGTCTGAAAACTACTGCTGTGACCCTTCCATAACCACACTCTGGGAATGATTGCATCTTCATTTAACTGTATTGAGTATGGTTAGGGCTAATGATTTAGTAACCAGGGCAATTAGGGTTAAGTAGCAAGTAGAAATTTTCAAGCTAAACCTTCTCTAGGGGTAGAGTAGACTGTCGGTCACAGACAACCCGGTAAGTTATTGTGACTTAGGGACTAGATTAAATCATCACTTACATTAGTTAGCTACACTTAGCATCTTTTGCCTATAAGTTAGGTAGGCCATTGTAGTCAGCTGTATCGGCTGCTCCAAAAAAACTTCAAGTTTAGAGGTAGGAGAACTGGGTAGTCGAGGCGATCAAACTTATTTAAGCCAAAGACCTTCACGCCCGAAAGGAGTTGCAATGCCTTCTTAAACCAGGGGGAGACTGCTACGTCTATAGAACGCCTCACCTTCACAAGCAGTTTTTAGGTTATATTTGTAATTATAAAAGTAGCAGCCATGCCCTTCTCCTTTGGAAGCAACTGTTGTTGGGTGAGTGGGGTATTGTCGTAGGAATGATATTTTACCGGTCTGACGGCCAAGCTTCATGGGTAAGAGAAGGTGCAAGTCCACAAGAGTAGCTTAGGCTTCGAGATGGATTTTAGGGACTTCTACAATAAGACCTATTTTGTCCTTCCCAATTTGCTGGCGTTTTGTGTTTAACCACCTTTCAGGCAATGCCTTCGAGGCGGTTTTGTGGGAAGCCCCGTGATTCGAAAACAACCAGTTATCGCTTACAGCAAGGTCGGCTGCGAGACTGTGATCTCGGACAGAGGTCAAATTGCCCAGGCCTCCCAAAATTAGGTCCCTACCCACGTCGTACTGGTGGACCGACCCCGATCCCAACCTGAACAGGAGGGTCAGGCCGCATTTCTTCTACAAGGATACACAGAATATTGCATTGCTAAAGGTACGTCACCTGAAAGTGTAAACTTCAACCCATCAACCTTTTACTTACCATAACGACTCTTGACTAAATTTCATTTTCAATTCTCATTTTTTACCCCTTCTACATCAAAAGCCCTTTGTCCTCATCGGGCCAACACGGTGCCCCCTTTCCCCTTTGTGGACTTTGTTAAAGACCAAACGCTTTCGTGCATACCCTTCAGTGAACCATTCGAGTTTACCTTCCCCAAATGTTAGAGAATTAATCACGCCTTAATCAAAGCAAAGAAGTCATTTTTTCCACTTTTGGTATCTCGGTTTAATTCTGGGATTCTTTTCCAAGATTCCATGAGTCACGTGCCCGTCTTTCTGCCCTCAAGTGTGCATTACCCAAGTTGTATGAAAACCAGCTATCAATCACGGCTCAACGGAGCATCATTTACGTTTTTCTCCAGCCCAGCACGGGCCTTTTAGTAAATAAATAGTTTTGTTAAGTAACGGAGCTGAGTTTCTGGCGGACCTTCCGCCTCTAAGAACTTAATAATCTCTTTCAGCCTACGGCGTAACGTTAAAGCAATTCCCTCCTTGAAACTACCCTAAATTACTTCCGTTAAGTTACGTACCTCTAGCCTTTCAAGGCTGCTCTATACGTAAAAAAAAAATAAATATATATTATAATATATATATATAGTATAATTTATCTAATATATATATCGTATATATAGTAATAATATAGTATATATAATATATATTATTATATATTATTTATTATTATATTATATATATTATAATATATATATAAATAATATATATGAATTATATAATTATATATATATAATAATTATAATATCTATATAATATATATATATATATATGTATATATATCAATATATAAATATATATATATATTTAAATAAATAAATAAATATATATATAACATATATATAATCTATATAGTATATTATATATATATTATATCTATATATATATATTATGATAATATATATATATATAATATATATATATATAATCTATATATATAATATTAATATTCTCTATATTTATAATAATATCTAAAGATTATATATATATATATCTATATATATATATATATATTAGATATATTATATAATTATATATATCTAATAAAAGGAGTCCATAAAAACACCAAAATGTAGAGAGGAAAAGTACTACTATTTCCAGGAGACTGCGTGTCTCTCTCTTCAGGTATATGAATGAGAAAAGTTTACAGAAAAGGTGGTATTTATACCAAGAGATTCGTCCACCAGTTAAGCCAAATTTAGGTCACCCCCCCGCTGAAATAATCTTCCCTTTAATCTTCTTAAGCGTTGGTTTGAATGAACCACTGCGTCGACGATTGTCTGATTGTCCAATTCCCTTTTGAGATGTTTCATTACCTGCTTTCTCTTTTCTTTAAGGCCGATTCCATCATTTGACTCTTGTACCACCGGCAGTTGCTGCTATAAAAGTTACACGTGAACATATTCCAGTTTGATTCTATGGTTATGTTCATTTTATATGATTGAAAACCATAGCCCGAGTTCTGTTGTCCATACCTAACTGGACCGTTTGTGTTGTATTAATCTCTGGGGAAGTGATTTAACCTGTAAATTCCCTCTGTAAGATTGGGTCCACAGTCCTGGCATGGGATCTCATAATACCCCCGAGTCTTTGGGCGATGTCTTTTGTTGGACGTTAATCAGGGAGTTTGGGCTTAAGGTATTTGGGGTAGGGTAAACTGCAAAATGGTTGGATTTCCCAAGGGTGGTGGTTTAGTTACTCTCTTAATCGTCTCCAAGGTGGGGTAATTTTTATTTTATTTTTTGTTGGTGGGTGTCTCTGGTCTTGTCTTGGGGTCGGTTAGGAAAAGGGGTCGGTAGAAAATTAACGTTTGCTTTTTTGAATTGCTTTTACTCAATTATATGGTCAGGATACTTTAAAGATGAGGAGTTGCTTGCGAATTAGTTTCAAAATTCTTTTTCCAGGAAATTCTGGGGAACAAATTCGTAAGGCCTCTTAAGAATATGGTTGCTAGTCTAGACTTATCTTGATAGTATTTTGTCATGATAGCTAAAGTAGTGAATATATGAAAGTGGAAAGAAACGTTGGGTTTTCTGTATATGGTAAATTTGTATTCTTTGTCGTGTCTCTGATTATTAAAAACATCAAGAAAAGGTAATTTTGTTGTCTGTTTCCCATTCAACTTTAAATTTTGCATGCTGGGCACTAATGCGTTTAATTTTGAGAGGAATTCATTAAAAGTTACCCCTCCCCACTTTATTATCCCAAAATGTTAGTATGTCATCCACGTATCTCATCCACAGCATATTTTTGGGTTCTATTGCATTTTATTACTGTAGTTTGTTCAAAGTATTCCATGTACAGATTGGCTAAAAATAGGACGTTAACAGGACTAACCCATACTACACCGACGAATTTTTTCGCTTAGTAGAATGATTCCCCGAATGAAAATACGTTATGAGATGCCACATAAATTCAAACTAACTTTATTATTTTGTCAAGTGCCAAAGGGAAATGATCTGAAATAGGGGGATAATTTTCCCTTAAAAACTGAAGAACGTCCTGTACCTCGGGGTACTTTTCGTGAATAAGGGAGGTCTTACGTCAAGGCTTAAAAGTTTTTATGTTGTGGAAAGTGGAAGTTGGTATATGTTGGCTTCTCTGAAATTTGTGACAAAAGTCTTCCCGAAATTGATTGATTGTGACTGGGGAAAAGAAAACCTGAAGTGCCTAAAAAAGGAGGAAAGGAAGGCCAGCTAACCATTTAGAAATTTTTGGTAATTGAAAGCTCCGGCGCATGAAACGATGGGTTCTGAATGGAAGATTGTCTTTACGTGAGTTTTGGGAAGACCATAAAAGTAGGGTTAATTTAGGGATTAATTTTAGGCGTCAGTTAAAAGCATTTAACTGCGCCTTCATTAAAGAAATATCCCTGTTTTCCCCGCAGATTCATGATAGCCGTACCACCCTCTACAAAAAGTTTAGATGTTATAATAAGAGGTAGATCCGACAAAGACGGGCAAAATTGTAATAATGGACAAAGACTTTCACCTCCGAACCAAAATCAACCAGCTCCTTTAGCGGACACAAATACTTAACGAAAAAACCTGACGAAAAATCCCCTCCAAGAACGTTCCCACAAAAATTTTTTCGGAAACGGTAAGATTAATTGGCCAAGACAAAAAGAGTATTGAAACTATTAAGAAAGAAATTAAAGTAATTAATCCTAAATTACCCTACTTTTATTGGTCTTTCCCAAAACCTCACAAAGACAATCTTCCATTCAGACCCATTCGTTTCATCATGCGCCGGAGCTTTCAAATTTACAAAATTTTCTAAATGGTTTAGCTGGCCTCCTTTCTCCTTTTTTCTTTTTTAGGCACTTTTTTCTCCCAGTCACATCAAACATTGGGAAGGACTTTTTGTCCACAAATTCATAGAAGC
Source organism: Macrobrachium nipponense (assembly GCF_015104395.2). Taxonomy (NCBI): domain Eukaryota; kingdom Metazoa; phylum Arthropoda; class Malacostraca; order Decapoda; family Palaemonidae; genus Macrobrachium; species Macrobrachium nipponense. Next base: position 39,829,249 of record NC_087209.1, on the reverse strand, counting down.
ACATATTACCAACTTCACAACAAAATTAAAACTTTTAAGCCTTGACGTTATAGGACCCCTCCCTTCATCACAAAGTAACCAGTACATACCGGGAACGTTCTTCAGTTTTTAAGGGAAAAATTATCCCCCACTAATTCAGATCATTTCCCTTTGGCACTTGACAAAATAATAAAGTTAGTTGAAATTGTGTGGCAATCTAATAACGTATTTTCATTCGGGGAATCATTCTACAAGGCAAAATTCGGGTTCGTATTTATGGGTTAGTCCTTTAAGTCATATTTTAAGCCAACTCTGTACATTGGAAATACTTTGAAACTACAGTAATAAATGCAATAAAACCCCAAAAACATTGTGTGGCTGAGATTTACGGGTGGATGGAATATCCTAACATTTTGGGATAATAAGTGGGGTAATTTTAATGAATTCCTCTCAAAATTAAACGCATTTCGTTGCCCAGCATCAAATTTAAACGTTGAATGGGAAACAGACAACAAAAATTCCTTTTCTTGATTTTGTTTTAATAATCAGAGGACACGGACAGAATACAAATTTACCATATACAGAAAAACCAACGTTCTCACCTTTCATATATTCACTACTTTATTAGCTATCATAGTGCCAATACTATCAAGATTAAGTCTAGCTAGCAAACCTTATTCCTTTCTTAAGATCCTTTACGAATTTGGTTCCCCAGATTTCCTGCGAAAAAAAGAATTTGAACTAATTCGCAAGCAAACTGCTCATCTTGGGAAAGTATCCTGACCATCCATAATTAATTGAGAAAAGCAATTCAAAAAGCAAAACGTAATTTTTCTACCGACCCCCTAAAGACAAGACCAGCGACACCCAACCCAAAATAATAAAATAAAAATTCCCCACCTGGAGGACGCATTAAGAAAGAGTAACTCACCCCACCCTTGGGAAATCCAACCCTTTTTTTGCATTTACCTACCCAAATACCTTAGCCAAACCCTGATTACCACTTTGCTAACTTAATTTAACGGTCCAACAAAAAGACATCGCCCAAAGACTCGGGGGTATATGAAGATCCCATGCCAGGACTGTGACCAATCTTACATCGGAATTTACAGGGTAAATCACCTTCCCCAGAGAGTAATACAAAAACAAACAAACGGTCAGTTAGGTAATGGGACAACCAGAACCATCGGCTATTTTTTCAATCATATAAATGAAACATCAACCCATAGAATAAACTGGAATAATGGTCACGTGTAAATTTATAGCAGCAACTGCCGGTACAAGAGTCAAATGATGAATCGGCCTTAATTAAAAGGAAGAAGCAGGTATATGAACCATCTCAAAAGGGAATTGGGAACATCAGACATCGTCGACGCAGTGTTCATTCAACCAACGCTTAAGAAGATTAAAGGAAATATTATCAGCGGGGTGACCTAAATTGGCTTACTTGTGGACGAATCTCTTGGTATAAACAAAATAACCACCTTTTGTTTCTGTAAACTTTTTTCTTCTTCATATACCTGAAGAGAGAGACAGCAGTCTCTGAAAATTAGAGTACTTTTTCCTCTCTACATTTTGGTGTTTTTATGGGCTCCTTTAATTAGATGGAATTCTGGTTGTTTCTTACAGAACCCCACCTTTACCAGTCATATATTATATATAGATCGTAATATATATATATCTATCTATAATCTATTATGTATGATATATATATATATACTGTATATTATCTATATAATAATGATATGATATATTATATATATTATATTATAAATGATGATATATAATATAAAGAAATATACATATATAACAATATTATTAAATATATCTGATACTCTAATATATATATCTCGATATATAATGATATATTATATCTATAGTATATGATAGTAGGTATATGATATATATGTGATATATATATATATATTTATATAATTATATGATAGAATATATGTATATATTATATATATCTATATATATATAGTGATATGGTTAAGCTATATAATATATATTATATATATATATATAATATATATATATATATATATGAATATATGATAATTATATATGTATTATAGTATATATGTATATATTATATATATCCGTATTAATATGATATGATATATATATATATATATATTATATATAGATATATATTATGTATATTGATATATATATATATATTCTATATAATATACTACTATGGGGTATATATATTATTATATATAGTATCTTAATATATTATTAGTACATATATAGTTAATAATATCTGGATTATATATAATAATTGGTATATATATCTATATATATAATCTAATATATAAATTTAGATATATATATATATATATATACATATAGATATTGATACATATACATCTTATATATATATACATAACATACATATATATATCTATATCGATTATATATTATATATCTATTATAATATATATCATATAATTATCATATATATATATATATATATGTATATATATATATATTATATCTATATTATATATATATTATATATAATTAATAATCTATATATATACATATTATAATATATATATATATATATATATATAACATATATATAATAATATATATATCTATTAGTTTATATTATCTATATATGGTAATATATATATAATAATATGTGTATATTATAATATATATATATATATATAATATATATAAATATGTATGATAATATCATAATATTATAGTATATATATTCTACTTATAATATTATATAAATCTATTATATATTACTATATATGCTATTATGTAATAATAATGTATATAATTTATATATATATATATATATGATATATAATATATATGGTATATATATATAGATAATATTATATATAATATACTATAATATATATAATATTATAATAATTATATATATCATATATATATATAGTATATAATCTATATATATATATTAGTAATATTATCGATTAGTATAGATGTAATGTATGTATATAATATATATATGTATATGTATAATATAATATATATATAGTCTAATATTGTATAGGTATATTTATATAATAAAAATACTATTATATCTAATATATATATATATATATGATTATACATAATATCTCCATACATACTATATATCTCTAAATATTATATATATAGATCATAATATATATATAGAATATATATAATATAAAATTAAAAACAAAACAAATACTACGGTAGAAGGCTGCTATTATTGAAAAAGGCGGAATTTACGTAAAACTCTGGAATTTAGGTTTTGTTAAAATGAAACTATATTTACTTTAAGTTATGGGGTTAGGTCCAGGGAATTAATGAGGGTTGGAATGATTGTTGGTTCACCATGAAACACCGTGGCTGGAAAAATGAACCAGGACACGGAAACTCAAATTCATTGCGTAAAATGTGGGTTATTTCAATGCAAGCCTTATTCTAAGGGGCTCTAATCTCACACAATCAGGCTTTTTGTCTGCAAAGAGGTTGCATTCTAGCTTCAGTACTAAGGTGAGGAAACAAGTGGGACATGCTGCACACTAATTGTTCTTAGCATAAAGTATTACAACACACTCAATGGGCATGAAATGACTGGGAGTCTATACAGAAAGGACCATTACATTGCTTCAATTAACTATGGCGGGATGTTTACTAACATCACAAGGAAATTAATTCACAGCATTGAACCAAAATTGTGGAGTGAGGAGCTGAACAAAGAAGGGGAGAAAATTGCCTTGGAAGAATGGAAATGAAAGGCAGACAAGAGGCAAAACAATTCACTGACTGCACTAAATTTTATTTCATCTCACAGCACCTGGAAATCCTGGGTGTGGTAGTCTTCTCTTCTGCTGATATTTCTGTGCATTATGGAGGTATAAGAACACTCATGGGATCCCTCAGAGGGGGGCAGAAATATTCAACATGGGTACTTAGTAAGGTGGCCATAAAATCCCTGTAAATACAGTTACTACTGGCATGTAGCGCAGCAGAAAACTTACGCCGTGAAATCTTTGTAATTTACAGTTCGGTGGAAGATTCAGCTTCAATAATAGATTTAGCAATAGCTTTCGTAAACACAGAAAATTCAACATGAAAAGCCATGGCTTAGCAAATGAATTTTGTAAACGGGGATACCTCAATGCGAGTGCTGGCTTGTAAATTGAAAAAAAAGGAATCTTGCCACGAATTCATGGAAAACTTAATGTGAAAAGTCGTGGTTTAGCAAACGAATTCATAACGTGGAAACCTTAATGCAAATATAGCTTTGTAATGGGATGTGTAAATGCCAGTTCAACTGGGTTGTAAATAACAACAAATAAAAGATTTGTTACTTCACATTCATGGAATACTCAACGTGAAAAGACGTAGTCCATGCAGATGATAGAGTAAAAATTTATATATAGGGTTTTTTCGTCTCGACGGCGAAGACAAAAAGGGGATAAAAAAAATATTTTTTTTTACCAACGCAAATCTTTGGTCTGTCTTTACCTTGACTCTGCCAACACTGCTATGCTCAGGATTGGTATTTAATGCTAGCATCGTAAGCACTAAGTGAAGATACAGGACCAGAAATAAAAATTCTCTCCCCACTGTGTAAATATAGACTCCACAGAACTCCCGTTATCACAACCTTTTTCACTCTACTTTCCCCCGCTAAACTAAAGACCTACCAAGTCTACTATCAATTTAAATCCATGGAGAAATTGGCTTTCACATGGCCTGGCTAGACGAGGGAGGAATCACATCTGGCTTTTTCAAGGCAACGGTAGGGGAATTTAGGAAAAGGGAAAACCACGTGCCCTTTGTGGAAAGCAATACATACTTGCCCTTAATACTTCTCTCTACACAGAATAAAAGCAATATTTAATCTTCTTTTTTTTGTATAAGGATAGGACTTGATTAGACACATGGCCAGGGACTTTTAATTCTCCTATCCTGTCTAGACCTGACAGAGAGAGAGAGAGAGAGAGAGAGAGAGAGAGAGAGAGAGAGAGAGAGAGAGAGAGAGAGAGAGAGAGAGTGCACTTAGGCACAATGAACAGCACACTGATTCGCCTTAAAAATCTATTTACGAAATCTTATAACACGAGATTCAAAGATTTATACTCTCAATCCCCTATATACCTATATTTTTCACGCAATAGCATATAAAAAAAGAAGCTAAGGTTAAAATTCTCTCTCTCTAAGCTATCGGCATGCACACAGTTCTAATATCTTCCTATTGCTATTCTTCATGGCAGTCAGATTTTATTCACCCCTAACTAAAATACCTAGTTCTACACAAATAACCAGAAAACTAAATTTATCTTTTTCTGCTGTGGGGCACTGGGAAACTTGTTTTTCGCTTGCTTAAAAGATATTAAAAGGAGATTCAGATTCACTTTCTTTCGTGATACCAGTTTAATAATCGCTATTACTGGATATGAGTTAATACAAATGAAAATCTACTGCAGTAGGCTGATATTCCTGAAAAAAGAGGAATTTATAAAACTCTGGATTTCCATTTTAAATGAACTATATTGACATTAAGTTATTGGTTGGTCCAGGAATTGATGAGTTCGGTGATTGTCGGTCCACCGGAAACACATGGCTAGCAAATGAACCCGACACGGAGATCAGAACTTGCGCCAAACAGGTTATTTCAATGTAAGCCTTATTCCAAAGGGTTCCCAATTTCTCCCACAATCAGGCACGGTGTTTGTCTGCAAAGAGACTTCATTCTAGCATCAGTACTAAGGCGAGGAAAATGTGGGAAACGTTACACACTACTTGCTCTTAGCATAAAATATTACAACCCACTCAAGGGCCATGAAGTGACTTGAATTAACTAGGGGGGATGTTTACTAGCATCACAGGGGAATTTAACACAACATTGAACTAAAATTGGGGGCTGAGAAGCTGAACAAAGAAGGAGGGGAGCTAGCCTTGGAAGAATGGAGATAAAATACAGACAAGAGGCAAAAATGATTCACTGACTGCACTAGATTTACATCTCACAGTAACTGGGAATATTGGGTCTAGTAGTCTTCTCATCTGCTGAAATTGCTGTGCACTATGGAGGTATAAGAACACTTGTGGGATCCCCCAGAGGAGGCAGGGGAGCTAAAGAGGTGAAGTGGAGTCTGCAGGGCTTGAGAAAGTTCTGAGCTTTTCTGAGCTCCTGAGATTGGTCCCTGAGAGGCAGAACGGGCCTTGGTGGCCGCCCTGTCCTTTTAAAAATCTCACCCTGGATAGGCCAACTCCCGCTCATTTCAGGGAGGCCCCCTAACCCTGAGAAGAGTTAAGTCCCAGAGCAGCCAATACGGGAAGCAAATAGGCTTCCTTGCCATTCCTAACAGGGACAAAACATGAATGATAATACGCAAAGTAATGAATTAATCTGGTTATAAAGAGGTCTTAATTTTCCTTGTTCTGCCTTAAAATCCTGAACAATATATATATATATATATATATATATATATATAATATATATATATATATATATATATATATATATATATATATATATATATATATATATATATATATATATATATATATATATATATATACTAATAAAAGGATCCCATAAAAACACCAAAATGTAGAGAGAAAAGTACTATATTTCAGAGACTGCTGTCTCTCTCTTCAGGTATTTCATATACCTGAAGAGAGAGACCAGCAGTCTCTGAAATATAGTACTTTTCTCTCTACATTTTGGTGTTTTTATGGGCTCCTTTTATTAGATGGAATTCTGTTGTTACAGAACATTTTTACCAGTCATATATATATATTATATATATATATATGTGTGTGTGTGTGTGTGTGTGTGTGTGTGTGTATGTGTGTGCGCACGTGTGTGCGCATGTATATATTTATATATGCATATATTCAGTTCTTTAAACGGATACTCATGTGTGTATAATCAGCAGTGCTAGAGCTAAAGAAGGAAATTCAAAATATGCTCAAAGCTGTGGCACAGGAATCTGAGTCTTGAATGGAGTGCAAAATGTCTAATATTTGCAGATGGTACAGTACTGCCTGTAGATAATGGAAAATGTTTCAATGCGTCAACACAAGAATATTGATATTAATAAGTGCAAGCATTGTTTTTTTATTGAAATTCAGGTGGAATAAAGAATAACCCTGTGAACTGTGAACAGTTAATTTTTAAAGGTATTTGCGATTGGAAGAAAACGAATAATGGACTCATTAGAAGAGACGTGAGTTGGAGAATAGACGAACCAAGGGAGGCAGTAGTGTGTTTGCAAAAGATTGAATGTATCTTTGAATGTCTATCGAGACCAAGGTTGAAATACACGGAGAAATTATTGATGAGTAGATGTTAGAGGCACTGTTGATGAACCTTCTCTGCTTGTATGACGCAGCTAGTATTTGGAAGTAAAATTTCCACATTTTCATTCGCCAGCCTATAAACCAACGAAATGCTTTATCTTCAATAGACTCTTTGCAAGTGTGCAGAATGTAGCAATTTAGCTAAGTCAAGTATCATCACAACGGTTTAGATTTCCCGTCTCAGCCCTTTCATAAGAATTTGCCTCTAGATAGTGTGTCGGCACATAAAAGGAGAGAGAGAGAGAGAGAGAGAGAGAGAGAGAGAGAGAGAGAGAGAGAGAGAGAGAGAGAGGTGGGCGGGTGTTGGATCTTGTTGCAACCAATACTTTAGTTTTAATCTCTAACCCTAATAACATGCCCCGAGAATCAAAAGAAATCTCGGCCTGTGAAGATGCTCAAGATAAATGAATATCCAAACTTGGATTATCAATAAAAACTTTCCACCAAAAACTTTAGTGTCAGTTTGTCAAATAGACTACTTAAAATCTTTTGGGGAACTGACTTTCAAATTTCATCTAATTTAATGGCGACTACAGGGTGGCTTTGACGAGAGTGATTTTCAAACCAAGGGCTTGCGTATCATTCCAGAGTAAACGTATTTCAGTTGGAATGTAGGCAGGTTATTGTACTTCTTCCCTTAATGTGGTTTCAGTCTGAATTACAACTGGTTATGTATCAAATCCTTTCACATGAGTATTGCAAAGCTGAGATCTACCAGATTGATATTTATACAAAACAGGAATAAGACAGAGAAATAGGCAATGAGTACTGTAGTGACACTAAACAACTGAAAGTCGAAAGGTATTGGAATCAGGAATTACGCTTCCAAGAGCAGATACAAACTGATTAAAAGTCTTCATGCTTCGATTTCGTGAAATAGTACACTTTTGGGTTATGGTGAAACAAATACCCCTGCTCTTTATATACAAATTTTATTTGTTTTATATCAGTATCCATGTTTATCAGAAAAGGATGTCTGAAAATAACTGCATCACCGTTCACTCTTCGTGGCAGTCCTAGAAGAAGAATATAAATCACAAATACTGTTGATTAGAAGGCAATTACTGCTTCATTTATATTTGTAAACAATTAGATTCTCTCTCTCTCTCTCTCTCTCTCTCTCTCTCTCTCTCTCTCTCTCTCTCTCTCTCTCTCTCTCTCTCTGAAAAATATTATATCTCATGAGATCTTTTCGAGTATATTCAAAATAAGGTGAAAAAAAAAATTCATAATGTAGAGTCATTCTTGAATAACTAAACAATAAAAGAAAAAAAAAATAAGGCAGATGCCTCAATGTATAGAAAGAAATTGCGCAATTCAGACGGTTTAAGTAGTGTGAGGTTCGATCGTTGATTTTGCCATAATGGATTTGACTCCACCATTTCACGATCAAACACCAATTACGCTTGACAAATAGTTTTGGGAATTGATGAAAATCGTTGGGCAAATCATCTAGTGTGTGAAATCTGTTTAAAATACTCAATATTTGTCTTTCGTTTGTAAATGTGTCCTCTTAAATTACAGCTGACAAATACACTGACAGCAACATCCATAGTAGTCACTGAAAATATAACCTTCATATCCATTTAGGAATTTAAACTTATCGTGTCAATTTCGTTATACACAAGTATCCTTAAATTCAATAGAAATAGTTATGATATGACACGGAATAAGGGAATGCGGTATCGACGAACGGTTACATACATTAACTTCAATAAATTATAGCGATAACAAATGATATGTAACATGATTAAGGGCGCCAGATAGGTGGCCAGACAGTTTTCCGGGCTATTCTAATTTGACTTGTAAATATATGTATGTTCCTCTAAAATATTAGTTTATTATGCTACCTCTACTTCCATTCATCTGCCATTTCTCTTCTATGTTTTACTCGCATTTTTGATAATTCCTTCAGGCGACAACCTACGCAACAAGGATTATACTAAAACTTCAAAAGATTTCCCACCTGTAACAGCGGAGTTTAATTTACATTAAAATTAATTTTTCTAATAATTGTCCAATATTCATTTCAACAAAGAAAGTGTAAGGACACATTCATGAACGACCAGAAGCAGCTTCACAGTTAACTACATCTCCGAAAAGTTAATGACCATTGTTACATTACCTGTGCTTGTATCAGTAGTTGCATATTTTCATTAATGGAATCAAAAGTTCTTTTTACATGTAAAATATATACGTTCCAGAGTGTGTCCATTACCGCCTTCGATTAAATGAATATTGTGCAATTACTCCGTGATCTTCTCTGTGCAAGAATTACTAAAAAATAGAGAAGCTTAATTACAATTTATACTCAGCTAATGCAGCCATAAATTCTAATGGAAATGTATACATGAGTCTTTCTTCAGTAATAATGATGATCATTCTATAATGGGCGTCTGTTATTCAATCCCGGCCAAATGGCTTAACGGATTTCAACCAAATAAAAACTACTGATAGGCTTTGATCGAGTATGGAAAATTTTGCTTCGCTTTGCTGTGCAGTTTATTTCATGCAATCGATAAAAGGTCTCACTGTTGTTGAAAGGGAGACAACAGGCTTATGTTTAGCAGAGAGTCTCTACTAACAGAGAAACGTGATTTCCCCTTCCCCTCCCCCCCCCCTCTATCTTTCCCCACCCTCCCAATTCCTCCACCCCATCCCTCTTCCCTCCCCCTACCCGTAGCCTGTCATTTACAGTTTTCGTGGCAGCGCCGGTTAGGTCTGCTAATAATAGTAATAACAATAATAATAATAATAATAGTAATAATAATAATGATGAGATTATTTGTGATGATTTTATTGTGCCATAACTACCAATCCAGCATGACTACATTTTCACTACGTTGCAATACCCACAATGATCCACTCTTATTGGAAGCTGGAAATAATAGATTATATTATGCAACTTGTTTCCCAGAAGGATTACAACCTACGATGATCAGAAGAATGGGGTCAGTTGCTAACAACCTATCTTGGAGGTCGACCTTTTTATCCATTTCCTATTGGATTTCCTGGGCTTCAGTAGAGTTTCTCTAAAATTGTAATGAAATAGAACAGTCAAGCATTCACTACGGCCTTTACGTGCATGTGATCATTACCTCTCGACCCTGTTTTCCGTCATAGTTTTATTTCGTCTCATAATCTGAGTCAAAGTAGAATTTCATGGTTCATATTTTCCCCATGATTCGTAATTTCTCAAAAACCAAATAGATAATAGTCACTGCCCAGTAAAAACTTTTAGTTACACATATAATGCCAGAAAGTAATATCCCTTTGGTTTCCAACAAGATTTTCGGGATGAGGCAGCTAGCCACAGTTCCCTCTCTCTGTCGTAGCCGTAATCCAGCCATAACTCAGTTACCAGGCATTCAATTTGATGCTTATCTCAACAGAGGCTAAATGACTCTGGTTCACTTGGAATCGATATATATATATATATATTATATATAGATATATATATATATATATATATATATATATATATATTATATATATATAATAGAAGAGTTCCGTGGAAATCGAAGGCGAATAATAAATTCCGAATTAGCCAGGGCTTGAATGAAGAGCATCTTTATTTGTTGCGAATAGTTTCGGAGATTTACTTTCCTCCGTCATCGGGCAATCTATAATGGAATATTAGTTACACTTAAAATCAATGAAGTAATATAAGTTACATGAAAATTAATAAAGCAAAATAAATTAAGATCACACAATTACAAGAAATAATAACCTAAACCCTCAGCGAAATCTTAAAATAGAGAGAAATATTCAAGGTTTGTTGTCAAAGAGAGCAGAAAAAAGTCTAAAAATAAAGCAATTCAGCATATTACAACGAGAGGGTTTATCTTTTAGCGTATACAGAGACTCAACCAGTCCGAGCTCTATTTCGTTGGTTCTTCAAGTAAAGACTGAAAAGGAATCTAAATTTATAATGATGCTCATATTCTTCAGAGTGTTGACGGATAGCACTAAGTGGTGGTTTGCTTAATAGCCTATTCGTCATAACAGACATTCCGAGATGTTCGAAGATGCGAACCCTGAACTGCCGCTTAGATTCTCCAATGTACATTGCACTACAGCAATGACACTTGTACTTATACACGATAGATAACTGCAGTTCAGTTGGTATCACATCCTTGAACCTGAAGAATTTTTGAAATGTAGATTTAGGCTTAAATACCCCTCGAAAGTTTATTTGCTGGTAGAATTCATGCATGCACAAGTTTGGTTATGTAACTTATTCTTAACATTAAAGAACCTATTTCCAAGAAACGCGATGGGAAAATGCATAACTGCTCTGATGATGTGAGAGTTGTAGGTTTTGGAAGCAATAATTTTTTAAGCTCCTTTCCTATATACGTATTCGTAAAACTTTTGCTAAAGCCATCGAAAAATAAGCATTGCTTTATGAAATTAAACTCTAAGTGTCCATATTAACATGATTTGAACACATATTAAAAGCTTTGGATGCCAAGGTCTTAATCAAATTTCTCTTGAACTGAATAGGAATAAATGAGGATATTTTGGTGGCCAAATCCGTGAAAATCGGTTTCATATAAACAGATGAGATAAACTCATTATCACTGTGGCTGATTAGTATATTAAGAAAGGCCAGTTTTCTTTCTGCATCGGTTT
>NC_087209.1:39794797-39802297 GCF_015104395.2 Macrobrachium nipponense | reverse complement strand
AAAAACTTTTTATTATTTAAAATTAACGTTAACATTATACTGGCAAAGCGAGGCTACGGAACACTGGCTTTTGAAATCAAAGTCGGAAGTTTTAACGAAAAAATACGAATTTACATGACTGATAAGAACATCTGTATTACAGAACACATTACCTTGTAAGAGAGATGGCGCCGGTGTAGAATAGTGTTGGAGTAGGACTTAGTTAATGGGCGTACTGCAAATGAACTTTGGTCCAACCGCGGACCATGAGGTAGGGAAAATGACGTTCTGACGGAGGCGAAAAATGCAAAGGGTTGATGCTCCTTCTACTTCAGTAATGTCTCTTCTTGTTTGTTTGTTGTTGTTTAAGATAAGCCAACTTTGTGCTGGCACGGGCTCTTGCTCCTGGAGCAGCCCGTAGCTGGATTTGTTTGTTTCTCACGTCGGTCCTTTTATGCCTTCGGTTTCTAATTGCTTCCCATTTTTTTTTTATAGGTGCGCGCTCAGCGATGCGCGTTTGTTTGATTTTTCGCTCCTTATGGTGAATCAGAAAGGTCATATGATATATTCGGCCCTTACTTTCTCTTCCTTAATCCCCAACGCCAGTTACCTTGCCTAGGCCAAGGTTAATCCCCAACGGCTGGTGTCTCTGAAACAGACATTCTCCTAGTAGTCACAGAGAGAGAGAGAGAGAGAGAGAGAGAGAGAGAGAGAGAGAGTGCAATTATAGCATTTGGGCACGGGCCAAGAGTTTTCATGCCCTTCCTTGTCAGTCAGTACTTAGTGAAATCATATTTATTATTTGAATTTATTTATTCTATGAAGCTTTGGGAGACTGGCTGCTTTTAGGAGTTTTTTAGGCGATATAATCATATATATATATATATATATATATATATATATCTATATATATATATATATATATATATATATATATATATATAATCTGTTCGTGTGTGTGTACACAGCTATGCTCAAAACTGATGCCTAATTGATTGCATAGGAGTTAAATGAAATTCACTAACTGGCAACCCAACAGTCTACATATTTATCTATTATTTCAATCCAAAAACAAGATTATGCAAACTCAGGTTTAGACAATGTGATCTCTGAAACAGTAGATTCTTCTTAATAAAGAGCATTGACTTTGTTTCTGCGAGAGCTAATGCTGAAATCTATTATTTCAAAGAATTGTCATTGTTCACCACATCTGTCTATCAACTATAGGTCAACAAAAAGTGTAATTTTTATATATATATATATATATATTTTATATATATAGTATATATATATATATATATATATATATATATATATATATATATATATATAGATATATATATATATATATATATAGGTATATATATACACACACACTAACATTATTATATATATATATATTATATATTAATTAATATGTAGACAGATGAACAATATATTGTAAATATATATATATTATATATAATTATATATCTATATTAATATATATATTATATATATATATATAATATATATTATATTATATAATATATATTTATATAATATATATATATATATATTATATATAATATATATATATATAATATATTATATATAATTATTATATATTATATATATATATATTATACACATATATATATATATATATATATATATATATATATATATATATATATATGTATATATATATATATATATATATATATATATATATATATATATATATATATATATATATATATATATAAATACGTAATCTGTTAGTGTGTGTGTATACAGCTATTCTCAAAACACTGATGCTAAATGATTGCAAACGGAGTCTATTAAAATTCACTAATTAGCAACCGAACAGTATACAATTTATTTATTATTTCATTTTAAAATCAAGATTGAGGCAGTAATATTTTTCATAAGAGTGGAATCTGTTATACATTTCTAAAAAGTCTCTAAATGAAAATGGCACGGTAGCCAATTTCAGAAAAAAACACTTACAAAACATTTTCAAAACATTCGGTCAGTCATCGCTGATGCATTTGACCTAAACGAAGTTTTCATTAAACCTCACTGCAAATGTTAAATGAAAAAAAATCATAACTTTAATTATTGCTTCCAAAGCAAGCGTAAAATTTGAAGAAATCCTATTTGATTATATATATACATATATACATATTATATATATATATATATATAATATATAATATATGAATATTATATAATTATATATATATATGTATATATATATAATATAATATATACATATATATATATATATATATATATATATATGTATATATATATATATATATATATATATATAATATATATATATATATATATAATTTATTAATAATTAATAATTAATATATATATATATAATATAATAAAAAAAAATATATATATATATTATATGTATATATATTATATATAATATTATATTATAATATATATATATATATATATCTTACAAGTGTGTAATGTTAAGTGAAATCACATATCGTGTCTTGCTTGGAGACAAGCTGAGCTGTAAGGGCAGCTTACTTGAGTGGAGGAATTTGAGTACACAAGCAGTTTAACCGAGAGACTGCTCGCCCTGTCATCAAGCATGTACATTCGTTTGTATGGATGTTACAGGCCTAATAGTCCAAGGCACATGCGAAAGTCACATTCTTTTCGGTGAGCACAAAGAGGTCAGGTGGTATACATGGCCGAGTGTCGGGAGAGAGAAAGCCCCATCGTAAAGGTATGATACATTTTGTAAGACTTAGAAAACCGTTACCTTTGAAAAGAGAGGGAAGTGTGAAATACTTTCTTACTTAGATACTTTGAAAAGAGAGATATGTGAATGTATCTTTTATCCAATTTATTATCTTTTATTATTTACAGATGGGTCCTATTCCATGGCTATTTAGAGACGGGATTCTCTAACCAGACTAATATAATGAACTTATTGACATTTTGGGTCTGGGAGTGAATTCTTAGTCAGGAGGGTAGAATGTTAACTTACTGGTTTCTTTATGGGGCAGATTTGGGTTTTCGTCATTATGACTTGTTAATCATTTTGTTCTATTTTATATTCAACTGCTTTGGGTAATAAATAGTATATTTTTATACTTACGAGATCTTAATAGCCTAACGACATGGTTGCAGACAGAGGGCACCATTGACGACAGGTAAGGGTTTCTAATTTGTGTAGTTTAATGAAGAGGGAGGGGTAAGAAAATATATATATATATATATATATATATATATATAGATATATATATATATATATTATTATATATATATATGTGTGTTGTGTGTGTGTGTGTGTGTGGGTGTGTATACATATATATATTCAAAAGATTAATTTGGGCACTGAATGAAACTCTGAACTGCAAAAATAACTTTATTTCTCTAAAGGAAAAGCAAAATTCCTACCTATCGCCAGACAGCTAGAAAGATAACCAAATGAAAGACCGAAATTCGTGAATTAGAACTCGAAACAGAAATCGGACTGTCTAAAACAAGATCCCAGAAAAACTGAACCATTCCCACAAGTGAAAAAAAAAAAAATAAAATAGACACTTCTCGCCATACTCTGACATTAATTCCACAAAAAAATTGAATAGTCATGCAGTAATCTCTTCAACACGTTAAACACCATCGTGAATTATCATTACTAGGTAATAATTCGGCTCATAGAGGCCAGTAGGGCGACAGTTCGAAAGAGTTCCTGTTAGAGAGAAAAATGATTCTTATTAACACATTTGTCAAAATAATAACAAAATAATAACAAATCTCATACAGAAGACCGTGATACATTTCATTTATCTCTCACTGGTTCCGCCCACAGAAACAAACGCACACACGAACACAACGTTCGAGGAATATTCCATGCAAACTCAGGTTTAGTCAATGTGATCTCTGAAACAGTAGATTCTTCTTTAAGAAAAGCATTGACTTTTGTTTCTGCGAGAGCTAATGCTGAAATCTATTATTTCAAAGAATATCATTGTTCACCACATCTGTCTATCAACTATAGGTCAACAAAAAGTGTATATATATATATATATATATATATATATATATATATATATATATATATATATATATATATATATATATATATATATATATATCATTGGCCTTTGGTTTTATATTATTTCTTATTGTAAATCATATAGTTTACTTTTTTACTTATACATGTATTTACGTTTCTGCACTGGGCTGCTTTCCTACAGTTTCTTTTCCAACTTTGGTTAGCTTAGCGATAAAAATGAGACGACGTTATTTGGTTGTGAACAGGACTGAATTACCCAGTTGTATTGTAAATACTTTTCCCTTCATATTTTGATGACTATTGCCATTATTGACCACATGGTCCGCCGGTTTCCGGGAAGCTCTTATCTGCGCGATTTCTGAGATCGACCCGAATCTGGTGATATGCGGCTTCTGGGCACTTTCTGGAACATCCTGTGTCTCTGTTGACCTAAGCAGCGAATTGGTAATGTCTACCAAATTCAGTTTTAAAGAAATGTTGGTAGCTAGAATGTTTGCTACATTTGGGGGCATACCCTGATGAAGGGAAATATATATATGTATGTATATATATATATATATATATATATATATATATATATATATATATATATATATATATATATATATATATATATATATATTATATATATATATTACGCAGACACACACACACAACACACAACACACACACATCATATATATTATATATAATATATATATATATTATATATATATATATATATATATATATATATATATATATATATATATATTACTATATACATATATATACACACACACAGATATATATATATATGTGTGTGTGTGTGTGTGTGTGTGCGTGTGTGTGCATGAATTTATATCACATCACCGTGACATTTTATATATAAACATCAAGTTCTCCGAAAGGGAATTACATGTGATGAATGGATTGGTGCCTACATGACTCGGACACTCAACAGTACGAACCAGCAGCTTTCCGTCGACGTTCACGGATATTCGGCTATCGACGGCACATATACCGGTCGAGTACGGGATTTTTACTTTTAACGTCGGCATCAACCTTAACCATCAACTCATCCCCACCATGAAAACCGATTGTCACGTTTGGAACGCATATCTATTTATGAATTTTTATCACATCACCGTAAGATTTTAAATATAAACATAAGCTACAAAAACTGTTTAACTATCCAATTCGTGCTACTTTACTTTTGTTGCTCTGTGCTTATTCTAGAATGATCAAATTCTTTATCATTATGAATGATTTTGCTTCATTACATCTAAGATATTATTTCAAGCTGCTATTTGTTTAACATCAAATAATTCATCAAACGACCCAAGTCCCTTTTGTAATCTATGGTCAACAAAATGTTGACTCACGAGATAATTCTGTAAAAGGGGTTGCAACGGAAAAAGTGCAGGGATGTTTTTACTTCCAGTGAGAAGAATGGGATTCGGTTAATTAGAGGAGCAGGATAAATTATTCAAAAGTAAACATCGTTAATTCTAAGCAAAGAGATTGTTCGCAGTTTTACTCCATTTTGCATCATTGCGTAAATAGAGGGCGTTATTCACGTTCTCTTTTGGAAATTTATTTTCAGACAATTCTCTTTTTATCGCTTGGCATATGGGATTAAACTAACCATAAAGTAATTGAAACGAATTTTACTGCAATTTATAGTGATATTGTAGAAATTTTGATGTTCCATAAGCTAAACAGCGAATTCGCGATTAGTTATCGAAGAGAGAAATAAAATTAGATACTGGGAAAACAAGAAAAATAAGGGTAATAATGCTATACGAATAAGGACAACGACAGCGTAAGGCAATAAAGTCAAAACAAATTTCCTGTATATTCAGAGAGTTAAATTTATTACGAGAAACAAGAAACGGGATTAGGCTGGGGGGGAAAATTAATACAATCATAATGAAATAAAACGTTATGTAATTATATAGTATTCGAATATCTTAAAAGGAAAGTTATTTTTTATGGATTTCAATTGATTACTGTCAACTTGGCAGGCTACTTTTATTTCTTGTCAAAATATTTGTCTGCGTCTTGAAAGTAATCATACAGTTCAAAACTATAGTTATACAATGTATTGATAAGAAGGCAATATTGCGATGAACAATTTACTGGGTTACATTACCTTTTCAAACATTTACTGGATCGCTCGCTGACATATAGCCTTACTTGTGGAAAAAGTTAAGTATATCTTAACCAAACCACTGAGCTGATTAACAGCTCTACTAGGGCTGGCCCGAAGGATTAGATATGTTTACGTGGCTAGGAACCAATTGGTTACGTAGCAACGGAACCTACAGCTTAATGGGGGATCCGAACCACATTACATCGAGAAATTAACAAATTCCTCTGATTCCACATTGGCAGAGCGGGAAAACGAACTCGGTATTACCGAATCGGTAGGCAAGCTTGTCCAAGGAGAAGCTCTTACATGTGGAACTGACCATGAATCATGATCAAATAACACCATTTACTCAAAATGCAGTCTCGCCATTTTAAAGGGAAACTAACATGTTAAAACATACCTAATCTACCGAAAATTTCGATAAAAAGAAATATTGCAAATTAATTTTTTCAATAATATATTATGTTCAAAGAGTGAAGAAAATTGTAAGGAAAGGCCATTATGGCTATTATATTTTGAGACTTATTTTGGATTTCTTTTTTAATTGTTTTGAAGCTATTTGTAACATCAGTATCAATTTTTTTTATCAAAGGATCTGGGCTAATTATAATCTATAAATGGTACGAAGTAAAAGCGCTTTCTTTATCTTGTTACCGAAGAATTATTTTTCTGTAATAATTTTCATCAGTAAATGAATGATTTTATTTACCCGAAGCAAAACAAGTTAGCGATTTCCCTCTTTAGACCTAATATATTTATTATATCATATTCTCATTCACGTACAATAATTGTAGGATAAATTAGAAATTACATAACTACTTCGGGTAGGAATATGTCACTAAAGTAAATATCTTTTGTCATGTTCCAGTTGGTAGCTCCCTTGCCTTGCAATCGGAAAACCTGGGTTTGATCCCGATGTGAATTTTATATATATATATATATATATATATATATATATATATATATATATATATATATATATATATATATAATCTCACATCACCTTGATCATATATATCATTCGAGCTACATGTCCTTTAATCATCTAATTCGCTTCTACCTCGGAGTTGATATATTTTTATAATATGTACCGAAGGGGAATTTTTAGTGATAATAATTTTGTCCCTCATGGGATCGAACCACCGTCCATGGATCGGAAGAAATCAGGACGGATAGTGACATTATCCCAGTTGGCCAACAGAGAGGCTATAGTTTATACCGATTCTGAACTTTACAAATCACAGTCGAACTCGGTGTTTTCCGACGGCGATTTGTAAGGTCAGAATCGGTTTAAACTTATAGCCTCTCTGTTGACAGACTTGATAACGTCACTGTCCGTCCTGATTTC
>NC_087209.1:39762297-39789797 GCF_015104395.2 Macrobrachium nipponense | reverse complement strand
TATAAATACACCCAGTCGAATTGGAGGACTGTGATAGAGCAAAAAAAAAAAAAACAAAAAAAAAAAAAAAAAAATAATAATAATAATAATAATAATAATAATAATACCTGGGAATAATGGAAGGAGGGGATATAAAACACCAAGAGATGAAGGAAAAGATCAGGAAAGAATATATGCAGAGACTCATGGCGATACTCAAGTCAAAACTCAACGCCGGAAATAAGATAAAAGCCATAAACACATGGGCAGTGCCAGTAATCAGATACAGTGCAGGAATAGTGGAATGGGCGAAGGCAGAACTCCGCAACATAGAACAGAAAACTACGAAACATATGACAATACATAAAGCGCTACACCCAAGAGCAAATACGGACAGACTATACATAACACGAAAGGAAGGAGGGAGAGGACTAATAAGCATAAAGGACTGCGTCAACATTGAGAAAAGAGCACTGGGGCAATATCTGAAAACCAGTGAAGACGAGTGGCTCAAGAGTGCATGGGAAGAACTGTTAAAAGCAGAAGACTCAGTAATATACAGAGACAGGAGAATGACACAGAACAGAGGAATGGCACAACAAACCAATGCACGGAAATACATGAGACAGACTAAAGAACTGGCCAGCGATGACACATGGCGATGGTTACAGAGGGGAGAGCTAAAGAAGGAAACTGAAGGAATGATAACAGCGGCACAAGATCAGGCCCTAAGAACCAGATATATCCAAAGAACGATAGATGGAAATAACATCTCTCCCATATGTAGGAAGTGCAATACGAAAAATGAGACCATAAACCACATAGGCAAGCGAATGTCCGACACTTGCACAGAACCAGTACAAAAAGAGGCATGATTCAGTGACAAAAGCCTTCCACTGGAGCCTGTGCAAGAAACACCAGCTACATTGCAGTAATAAGTGGTACGAGCACCAACCTGAGGGAGTGATAGAAAACGATCAGGCAAAGATCCTCTGGGACTATGATATCAGAACAGATAGTGTGATACGTGCAAATAGACCAGACGTGACGTTGATTGACAAAATCAAGAAGGAAGTATCACTCAGTGATGTCGCAATACCATGGGACACCATAGTTGAAGAGAAAGAAAGGGCAAAAATGGATAAATGTCAAGACCTGGAAATAGAAATAAGAAGCATATGGGATATGCTAGCAGAAATTGTACCCATAATCATAGGAATACTAGGCAGGATCCCAAGATCTCTGAAAAGGAATCTGGAAAAGCTAGAGGCTGAAGTAGCTCCAGGACTCATGCAGCAGAGTGTGATCCTAGAAACAGCGTACACAGTAAGAAGAGTTATGGACTCCTAAGGAGGCAGGATGCAATCCGGAACCCCACACTATAAATACCACCCAGTCGAATTGGAGGACTGTGATAAACCCCCCTCCCCCCCAAAAAAAATAGAAATAATAATAATAAAAATAATAATAATAAAATAATTAATAATAATAATAATAATAATAATAATAATAATAATAATAATAATAATCATGTTTGTGTACTCAGAAAGTATACCCTCTCTCAAGCATACTTTATTAAAAAAAATGCCTACTTCAGACTTCAGCACCGTCACGCTTGTAGAGATTCTTCTTTAATTTTCAAATATTGGCTTTTTTCGATGCTACTTAAACAGGCTAGTAGAGCGCCTAAGGAGGTCGTTATCAAATCAGGGTCAAGATCTGTGTATATATTTCAATTGTACAGATAAACTATGATATAATTGTCATCAAAGTCATTAACGGTTCTCTCTCTCTCTCCTCTCGCCCCTCCCCTCTCTCTCTCTCGTCCCTCTCTCTCTCTCTACTCTCTCATCTCTCTCTTTCTTTCTTTCTTGAAGTGAGCTTTCGTCTGGAGCTACCAGACATCCCCAAGGCTGAGAAGCTGAGGGTGGACTGTTTTTGGAGTAGTGACAGTGGTGTCTGTCCTACTTATACTTGCGGTCGTCAGCTGGGGTTCTCAAGCCACTTTTGCTGTGTCGAGGGTTGCTATGTTGCAGCTGTCTTGACCTCCAGAGCTGTTCAGTGACATTCCTGCGCGTTGCGTTACCCTGCGAGACGTCATGGCTAATTTGATTTTCATGGGCTGCAAGAGTATCTCGTTCGGAGGCGTTGTCTTCCATAGAGTTGTCAAGATCTGTGGTGTCATGGTTGGTGGCAGGTCTTCTCATACTTGTGTGAGGAGAAGTTCTTCCTGCACCGTATTTAGTGCTGGTTTTATTTGCTGGATAAGAAAAGCCTCCATCAGGCATAACCGACAGGCATCAGGGACCTTCCCGATGATTTTCGTGTTCTGGATGATCACATCCTGGGAGATAGGCTCTTGGTGTCAGGTGCAGGCATGATTCTTGATAACCCCCTCTTGGGCGTGGCAGGAGACTCTCTTAGACTGGCACATGCTGGTCATACCTACATAGGCGCTGCTGCAATCGTGGACTGGGCATGTATACTGGTACACCAAATGCGCCTCCTTCATGAGGTCTCATACCTGTGGGGAGGGGTTATTTTTCATAATTAGGTCGTATGTCCTCTGATTCAGGTAGTATACGATTAAGTAAATTTTCTTGGTGTCAACGGTCTGGGTTACATTTTCGGAAATAATCTTAACGGAGTCCTCTTCTTCACAGTAATAGGAAATCATGAAGACTTAATAATACAGCTTGATATTATCTTCAGGGCGGGGCTTCGGGTTCTCACTACCATACAATTTCTCCAGGGCTGTGTGGACTTCCTTACTGATTAATTTATTTTAATACCCATTATTCACTAGTACTTGGGAGGTGCGGCCGAGTTCCTGATGAATGTGCTGCCAGGTCGAGCAGTGGGAGAGGGCTGTCCCGACGAAGGCCTTGATGGTCATGCTTTTGAATCTGGCAAGGCACTCATTTTCACCCTTAAGGCAGAGTCCAAAATTAGTCATCTTTGTGTAGACAGAAATACAGAGAGCGTATTCCATTTTACTCATAAGGAAGTCGAAGAAGGTGAGCCGATCATTGATGCTTTATTGGACCGTGTAATTCAGCATGCTGCACTGCTGAAATGTCTGACGGAGGTCTTCTACCTTATCCTCGGTGTCGATTTCAACAAAGATATTGTCGATATAACGGCCATATCTGCGGGGTTTCTGCATACTGGTGAAGATCCATTCCTCCATGGTGCCCGTGTAAAAGCTAGCAAAGAGGACTCCCAGTGGGGAGCCCATTGCCACGCTGTCCTTCATGGGAAACATCTGGCCATGATGTGTGGAGAAATTGGACTTTTCAGTGCAGAACTCCAGCAGTGTACAGAGCATGGCCTTGGGTATGTTAAGGGGTGCTGTCGATTGACTCCTGTAGACACGCTCAAGGATGATATATATGGTTTTGTTGAAAGGCACATTCGTAAACAGGGACTCCACATCTAGCAAGACAATAATTCTGGTGCCAGGGGCATCCCGGATGGCTTCTAGGAATTCTACTGACAACTGCAGGCTGTACTGACTCAGGAAGTAGGGGGTCAAAATTTGATTAAGGTGTTTAGCCAAGGTGTGCATAGGGGCGGTCATCTGGGTGATGATTGGCCGAAGGGGGTTTCCTTGCTTGATATTCGGCAGTATCAATCAAGACGAAGGCTGCTGTCTTGTCTGCACATCTCCTGTGATGCTCTCTTTCTCCTTCAGTTCCTTTGCTGCTTTCTTCATCTCCTTAGTGAAGATCCTGCTTAAGTGCGAGACCCTCTCTGTAAGGGCTTCAGCAAGTAAGAGTGGTTGAAGGGCATCAGTAATTCTCACAATGCTTTGGGCTTCGAGTTGCTGGATGGAGTCGAGGAGCAACTCGATTTTGAGTCTCTTGTTGTGCCTGGGTCTCGAAATGAAGTGGAAATTAAGATCCAACTTCAGAAGGGCATCTTGATCGGGGGTGGGGTCACAATTAAGGTTTATGTATCCTTGGGTTCTTTCAAGGATGTGGAGTTTACCACCATTCAGGGAGATGAGCTTTCACATGTCGCCTCTCATCCTCTGCTTCATGTCATCCTCCTGAAGGCAGTCAAGGCATTTTTCGATGTTCCCAGGGTACGTTGGTTCCTCTCTTGTGGTGTTGTCTTCTTCAGTGGGTGTGTCACGTTCAGGGTTATCAAATTCGGTGCCATTCAGTCCATGACTACCTTCTTCTCGGAGGGCACCAGGACGTGCTGCTGTAGATTTCTCTCCTATTCCTCTGGTGCCAGGGCTGCTTCTCACTCTCTCCCACTTCTGCTGCAGTCTCTTAGTCTCATTATGGAGGGCATGCAGTTCTGTAATCTTAGTCACTATTTACTGCTGTAGGAGGGATTTTCTAAAGCTCCGGGTGTCCTCATTATTTCTTGCTGATGGGTCATGTTGCCGAATATGTGTACGTAGGAGGCAGACCCTCTCTCAAGCATACTTTATTGAAAGTAATGGGTACATCAGCAGCATTATGCTTGCAGAGGTTCTTCTCTATTTTTCAAATAGCTGCTTTTTTGGTGCTACTTAAACTGGCTAGTAGAGCGTCTATGGAGGTCATTATCAAATACAGGATTAAGATCGATGTATATATTTCAAGAGAGAGAGAGAGAGAGAGAGAGAGAGAGAGAATACTGTTAATGACTGACTTTGATGACTCATATTTGTCATCAGTCATCATGAACTTGATATACACCGATCTTGACCCTATAGCAGCACGTCCTGGTGCCGTCCAAGAAGAAGGTAATCATGTGCTGAACGACACCCACTGGAGAAGACAACCCCGCAAAAGAGGAAGTAATGTACCCTGGGAAAATCGAAAGATATGTCCACCTTCAGGGGGTCAACATGAAGCAACAGATGAGAGGCACTCTGCGAAAGCTCATTTATCTGAATGGTGGCAAACTCCATGTCCCTGAACGAACCCAAGGATACATAAGCTTTACTGATTTTGACCCCACCCTCAATCAAGACACCCTTCTGAAGTTGGGTCTTACTTTAATCATACCGGCTGACAAATTTTCCCACAGTCACAGTTTCCCCTTTACATTACTTTTTACACACAGGACAATTGGCTTATCAAAATACAGAAAACACAAAACACTAACACATTTACTCACCTCAGACTCCAGATATTCTGGGCTAGGCTGTGCTGTCCACTGGATATAGCTAGGCTAGGCTAGCCGAGACACAACCACCACCAAGAATCACAACACAAAACAAACAAACACCAACACTGCACAACAACTAAAAAAAAAAAAAAAAACACCCCAAACAGCCACCAACAGCTCAAAAACAACCTCCAAATCATACGCCAACTTCAACTCAACAAAACAAACTGCCAACACCAACACGTGTCCCCAACTGCCAACTCACAGGCACCAAATGCACAACCAACCTCTTCAACTCAAAACAACCAGACAGACACACACACAACAACTTTACAACATCAAAATCAATCAAATCACACAATATCAATTACCTATCAATGGATAAGACCTCTGCCAAACTAATTCTATGACTCTGACTTCACCAACTTCCTCACTTCTCCCGACTCTCGTAACAGACACTCGCCACAACAGACACACCCTTACGACCGCCATCATACCACTCCTATTTATTCCTCCACAAATTTTGCTGTCTCTCTCTCTCTCTCTCTCTCTCTCTCCCTCTCTCTCTCTCTCTCTCCTCTCTCTCTCTTTCTCTCTCTTTCACACAACCCTTGAAGACATCAAATTTAAATTACCTTCATTACTCCTCCATATTACCTCCCCACTAAATTGCATTTTGCAACACCAAAGGATGCTCGGATGCAGGGCCCCTGGATCTTGCTTGAGGTCCCTCATACATTCTCTCAGTTACATCGCCATTCACTTCTTCCAAACCACTTTCATTCCAATTCCCATTATCTCCCTCACTACTATCCTCCCAAAAATATATTTCGGCTACCAAACTACTCAGTTCATCCATACTTTTGTCAAACTCTTGCAAAGACTTATCCATACTATCAACTACCTCCATACTACTACAAGGTTTCCTTCCCACTGAAATCTCACTTATCCCTGTTAATCCAAACCCACATACACCATAAGTGTCATTCATTCCCTCAAAGTCATCCATACTACACACTTTATCAACCGTTTGCACCCTACTACTAACACCCTTACCATGCCATTCACGCTTCTTCCTTCCACTTCCTTTCTCTATACTCTTCCGATTTCTTCCATACTCAACCAACACTAACTGTCGAGCTCCCAGACTCATTTGCTCATTGATACTCAGCTCATACTTATTTACCCACAACCATTCACTCATCGCATTCTCCTGAACATAGTGTCGAACACTGGAGGACCCACCCAACTAAATCCCCTTATCACTAAGTTTCCGGAATTCCCAGCCTTACTTATCCTCTTTCGCCTATGCACGCTTGCCACATGACCTTCCATTTTACATTTAGCACACTTCACACGCTGTTCTTTACACATCCTAGCATAATGCCCATTCTTTCCACAGTTACCGCAAACCACATTCATACAGGTACCCCGGCATCCATTAGGTATATGCCCTATCTGTCCACACCTGTAACAATCAATATCCCTATCTTTTTCACACTCACTAAATGGCCCATTTGACCACACCCGAAACACACTTCCAACACCCACAGACACTCATTCTTCTTGCGTCCTGGCCTCCCACATCTATAACACTTCTGCCCTCGCTCACAGCTAACTGACCCTAACCTTCCGACAGTCACACTCCTATCTCTTGCAGGTTTCACCATACTTACATTACTTGCTCTAATGCTCCTATCAACTGCTCGCTCTGCCACTTGCCTCAGCCCTGCTAAAATTGCCTCCCTATAGCTCTTAAACTCAGGCATACCCTCATTTACTTCGGTCCTGTCGCTGACACTTCTACTCTCTTTCATAAACCTATCTAACTTGTAATCCCTATCACTAAAATATCACTCCACGGTAACCTCTCTTTCGTCCATTGCATTTTCTCCTTACGTTTCAGATTTATAAACTTATACACACTCTCATGCACAATCGCCAACAATTTCCTCACTAACTATTTACAATCATTTATCCCTTTGTCCCCAAACTTTTTCCTAGCTAATGTTTCCAACCTGCACACATACATTGACAACGATTCACCAACATTCATTCTTGCCTCTTCAAAATCATGTTTTCTCCTATATCTAACGCTACTCTTTAACCGCTTTGCCTGTTCCACAAGCCTGGCTTTCACACTCTCATGCGGCACACTCCCTACACTCATTATTACCCCATACATACTCAACAAAAATCCTGTCAAAAAGCTACCTAACTCTCTTGCCCAAAATGTCTTCTTATCCCCATACTTAGCCACACAATACTTTTCATATTCCTTAAAAAAGTCCCCTATATCCCTACTACCATATTCCTTGTATTGTGCACATCGGGGTACCTCTCTCATATACACAGCCTTTTGCCCTTCCTGCTCATTCTAACTTTCATTTTCACTACTTCCCTTCTGATCTCTCTTAATCTCTTCCGAATACAACAAATCAACTTCCATACTAATATCCATGCTCTTGATTACGCTCTGCTTACCTTTCTTCTTTCCACCTACATGCTTCCACTCACCACTATCTAAATCACTCTCAGCTCTTTCCCCAACGTATTCAGTCCTAGTCGCATCCTGTCTGTCATCCTTACTAGCCCTCTTTCCCTTAGTCTTCTTATTTTCCTCAGCCCCCTTCTTATTCTTGTCCTCAGGTTTATCCTTATTCTGTCTTCCCCTTTTTTCCCTTTATTATCATGACCAAATAACCTTCGTCACTTGTACTCTCGTCCACTTCTTCTTTCACTTTCTTAATTACACCTGGTCTGTCAAAAGACCTAGTAGGCCTACCTCCTACTGCTTCCTCTCCCATTCTCCCATGAATCTCTTCATCATCTCCTGATCTGCATTCATCATCATCCATTTTCTCATCCATTCTCTCTTTTGCTCCTTTCACCTCTTCTTTTATTTCCACTTTTGCACTCCTCAGCATTCCTCTCATTTCCTTTAACTCGCTCTTAGCTCCTCACACTCTACCCTCAACCTCTCATTCTCTTCTTCCACTTTTTCCTTAGCTTCTCTCAACAACCACAACTCCTTCAGCCTCTCCATACACATTTTCTTCACCAGTCGCACAACTCACTAGACTACACCAATCATCCTGCAGCTGCCCCACCAGCAGTCCCTGTTCGGGCACCAAAAATTTCTGTGACGGGATTACACGCAAGAAAAAAAAAAAAACAAGCGAACTCACCACAGTTATTTTAATCATACTGGTTGACAAATTTTCCCACAGCCACACTTTTCCCTTTACAGTACTTTTTACACGCAGGGTTTAGCTTACCGAAATACAAAACACACAAAACACTTACACATGTACTCACCTCAGACTCCAGATACTCAGGGGTAGGCTGTGCTGTCCACTGGATATAGCTAGGCTAGGCTAGCCGAGACACAACCACTGCCGAGAATCACAACACAAAACAGAGAAACACCAAAACCGCACAACAACTAAAAAAACAACACCCCATTCACCATGTAAACAACCACCAACAGGTCGAAAACAACAACCAAATCGTACGCCAACTCCAACTCAGCAAAACAAACCGCCAACACCTACACTGTCCCCAGCCACCAACTCATAGACACCAAAATCACAACCAACCTCTTCAACTCAAAGCAACCAGACAGACAGACACAAAACAACTTTACATCAAAATCAATCAAATCACGCAATATCAACGGACTATCAATGGATAAGACCGCTGCCAAACTAGCTCTATGACTCTGACTTCACCAACTTCCTCACTTCTCCCGACAATCATAACAGATGCTCGCCACTGATAATCACGGCAATCATCACAACAGACACATGCTTACGACCACCATCAAACCTCTCCCATTCATTCCTCCAACAATTTTGCTCTCTCTCTCTATCTCTCTCTCTCTCTCTCTTTCACACAACCCTCAAAGACTTTGTCTAATTTAAATTACCATCATTACTCCTCCATATTCCTAGAAGCCATCAAGGACATCCCTGGCACCAGGATTATCGGTTCGCTGGACGTGGAGTCCCAGTTTACGAATGTGCCTGTCCACGAAACCATAGTTATCATCCATGAGCCTGTCTAAAGGCGTCAGTCGACAGCACCACTCAACATAGCCAAAGCCTCACTCTGTACGCTGCTGGAGATCTGCACTAAGAATGCCCTTTCTCCACCCACAGTGGCCAGATGTTCCGCCAGAAAAAGGGCATGGCGGTAGGCTCCCCACTGGGGTCCGCTTCGCTAACTTTTACACTGGTACCATGGAGGAACAGGTCTTCACCAGATGCAGCAACCCTGCCGATATGGCTGTTATATCAACATCATCTTTGTTCAAGTCAATGCTGAGGCGAGGAAGAAGCCGTCCGTCAGGCATTTCAGCAGTGAAGTGTTCTGAATTACACAGTCAAATACAGCACCAACACTCGGCTCCCCTTCCTTGCCGTAATTGTGAGTAAGACAGAAGACAGTCTCTGTACTTCAGTGTACAGACGACTAATCTTGGACTTTGCCTTGACGGTGAAAGCGAGTGCCCCGCCAGATTCAAAAGCAAGACCATTAAGGTCTTGATCAAGAGAGCCCTCTCCCACTGCTCGACCTGGCAGGACACTCATCAGGGACTCGACCTTGTCTCCCAAGTACTAGTGAATAATGGGTATTAAAATAAATTAATCAGTACGGAAGTCCACACAGCCCTGGAGAAATGGTATGGTAGTGAGAGCCCACAGCCCCACCCACGGGATAATATCATTAATGTGAAGAGGACACCGTTAAGAATATTATTTCTGAAAATGCCACCCTGACCGCTGCCACCAAGAAAATAGACTTTATTATATACTACCAGAATCAGAGGATGTACGACCTAACTATGAAAAATAACCCCTCCCCACAGGTAAAGGACCCGCTGAAGGAGACGTATGTGGTGTACCAGTATACATGCCCAGTCTGTAATTGCAGTGGCGCCTATGTAGGTATGACTAGCATGCACCTGTCTAAGAGACTCTCCTGCTACACCCAAGAGGGGGCTATGAAGAGTCATATCCACACCAAACATCAAGAGCCTACCTCCTGTGATGTGATCATCTAGAACACGAAGATCATTGGCAAGGCCTCTGATGTCTGTCAGCTACGCCTGTTGGAGGCGCTGCTCACCCAGCAAATAAAACCAGCACTAAATACAATGCAGGAAGAATTTCCATTCCCAACGAGTATGAGAAGACCTGCCACCAACTCTGACACCACCAATCAACCAACTCTATGGGAGACAACACCCCTGAATGAGATACTCCTGAAGCCAATGGAATTCAAACTAGCCGTGACATTTTGCAGCGTATTGCAATATCTAATGTCATCGCACAGCTCCAAGGGTCCAAAGGTCTGCAGCTTCGCAACCCTTGACACTGCAAAGTGGCTTGAGACCTGGCTCAAACCATCAATGAAAAAGCACACTTATCTCCACTAGCTAATATGAGATCAGCATGGGGCAGACACCCAGCTGACGACCCCAAGTATAAGGAGGATGGACACCACTGTCTCTACTCCTAAAACAGTCCACCCTCAGCTTTTCAGCCTAGAGGATATCTGGCAGTTCCAGACGAAAGCTCGCTTCAGGAAAGAGAGAGAGAGAGAGAGAGAGAGAGAGAGAGAGAGAGAGAGAGAGAGAGAGAACTGTTAATGACTTTGATGACCTGTCACCAACTATGACCCCAATCAACCAACTCAACAGGAGACAACGCTCCCGAACGAAATACTCCTGCTTCCAACGAAAATCAAATTAGCCATGACATCTTGCAGCGTATTGCAATGCCTAGAAAGGTCATCGCACAGCTCCGGAAGTTCAGACAGCTGGAGCTTCACAACCATCGACATGGCGAAAGTGGCTTGAGACCTGGCTCAAGCCACCAATGAAAACACAGACTTACCACCACCAGCCAATAGGAGATCAGCATGGGACAGATCCCTCGTCTTAGAGATACAGAGCTGGTTGGGTTTGCACTTTCTAGACATACCTTTAATCCTTGAGTCTTGAACATGTGTCGTGATATATAAAGATGGTCCCACCAGCATGTCTGGACAAAGGGCTGACTTCCCGTCAGAGGAGAAGGAAACGTCTTTCCTCCTGTAGATACTAGCGTCGACTGAGAATGAGGTTGGATGTTTTTGAATTGCGTGGATTTCACACACAGCCTCCGGCATTTTCTGAAAAATGCGAAACACACAACCAGCGAATTTGAAAGTAAAAGAGGTCTTATGTTAGGAATCCCTAAAGCCCACATCGAGGCCTAGCTAATCCTCTGACCAGCCTGTCTTACTCTAAGCTCAAGCCTAAACAGAAATTCCGATCCCTTGGCCTACCTCGTGTTTCTCTCCCAAAATCAGCTGATGTTAGGGTAAAAATGGCTGCTCTTTTAGACCTAATATAAATTAAATAAATGCTGCGAAGATGAGGCGATCAATATCTGTAAAACTAAATAAAGGTGTGTAATCCAGAACAAACTTACGCACGGATGGAAATTTTAAAAATCATGATTACAATGAGAAAAACAGTAAGCAATAGTAAAACACCTTTACGTATATTATCAAGTAGAATATTTTCAGAGTCCTAGTTTATAAAAAGTGTTATATTAGTTACATACTCTCTCTCTCTCTCTCTCTCTCTCTCTCTCTCTCTCTCTCTCTCTCTCTCTCTCTCTCTCTTTTGTTAGCCAAAACTGTAGTTATCCTAATAAGATCGGTCGGGCGTTAATTTGGGCAAATTGTTTGCTTTGCTTGCTTGCACTGTCCTTTACTTCCATGTCCTGCCTCCTATGCGAATCCCCCTCCCCCTATAGCATCCCCCAACAGCCACAATCAGCCAAGACCGTCCCGAATGGCCCCTGTGTATATTTCTACCGGTGAGAAACCGGCGAGGAAAACCGACGTTGTCTTCTCAGACTTTGCTAATTTTGGCTTCTCTACTTCACTTGGTTCACGGTTTTTGTGAGAGCGGTTACTTTCAGTTGCTGAAATCAGGGTAAAGGAAAACCGCTAAATGAATCAATGTTTTACATTTACTTTTTTCATTTTCCATGACTGAGTTCCAGGGTTCATAAATGTTTGTGTATAATTTTAGTTTACTTTACTGAGAGCGCTCTCTCTCTCTCTCTCTCTCTCTCTCTCTCTCTCTCTCTCTACTTTGATAACGACCTGGAAGATTCCAGTGGAGTTGAAGATTAATTTCATGAATTGATAAGCAAGATAAACTGAGATTGTATTTATGGGATAAAAGATCTGTTGAATGGAATAATGGGTAACTGTTCATCGCGTTTACCATCTTAGCCAAGATTTTAAACCGTTTTTTCTATTTTTAGGCAAAAATATGTATTTAGAATCTACTGTTCAGTAAAATATAACTATACACAGTATTTCATCCTAAAAAGCAATAAACGATGATGGTGAAGACTGATCGGGAACGTATTGGAAAGGAAGGGCTTAAGTCGCGTGGTAAAAGATCCCACCAGTAAAGGTGAACTGATCATTTTGAGTGGTTTTGTTCTATGTGATGCTAACAAGCCTTCTGTGTAAATAAATGAAGCTGCCAAAGTTGTGGACATTTTCTTCACACGCGGCTCACCCGCTATTCAGCTGAATGAATGTTATAGTTACTATTGTCTAATTGTTTCAGTGTAGCTATTCTGTTGCAGTTAATGATGTTCTAATAATGTGAAAGGACTATTTTTTTCTGTACAGAAGGAAATTTACATCCACGCTGCGTCCCTAATCTCTAGTGGGATAAGATTATCTGGCGCTCTGGGTTGGAGTCGCCACACACCATTAACTCTAAAGCTCCTACTTACCCGGATGGAAGACTGAAAATGGAAGTCTGTATTTAGTCAAATGACCCAACAATGAAAAATGAACCGGCGAACTTGTTAAAGAAACACGAGGACACAGCTCGGGGGAAATTAACATTTAAACAGAGACCATTCCGAGGTCATAAAAAGGCTACTCGAAATGAGATAACACTGGGAGAAGAGTAATTCTCCCATTAGTGGAAGGATGTGAGAGGCGATGAAGGAAATTGTTACGAAATTGTCAGAAGAGAAGGAACGAATTCCCTGATGAAGGCACGAGAAGAATTTGCATAATATCAACTTTATCATGGTTAGCTATAGGTACAAAGAAATATATCTACTTTATTCTCTAAATATAACCGATCAGTATTTACCTAAATAATAATTATCATAAAAATTATTACTAGGCTGTGTACTATGATTTTACATATAATTTTTAAAAAATTGTGATTCATCGTTTTTTTTTTTTCATTTCAGTATTAACACACTTACTAGAATTCGGTGGAAACGTCCTGAAATTTTACCCATTTACAATTAGTGTTAAAAGAGGAGGTCCCATCCTGACGATAGGAATGCCGTATATATATATATATATATATATATTTAGAGAATAAAGTAAAGATATTTCTTTGTACCTATAGCTAACAATGATAAAAGTTGATATTATGCAATTTCTTCTCGTGCCTTCATCAGAGAATTCGTTCCTTCTCTTCTGACAATTTCGTAACAATTTCCTTCATATATATATATATATATATATATATATTATATATATATATATATATATATATATATATATATATGTGTGTGTGTGTGTGTGTGTGTGTGTGTGTGTGTTGTGTGTGTGTGTGTGTGAGTATGTGTGTGTGTGTATGTGTGTGTGTGTGTATGTATGTATTACCTGCCCTACAAGGGTTGTTAGGATTGTGAATGTAGGAAGCAACGGGCTTTATAGAGAAGCGATTGGAATGTTCAACAAGGACCGTGTGTTGTGAAAAGGCATCGATACGTGAACCAGGTGGTCAGCAAATATTTTGGGGGAATGGTCAAAGGATACTGACAAAATAAAACAGATCAAATCTAGGAGAGGAGAGCTTGCGTGCGCAAATTGACCTCGCAAATAGATAGGCGCCACAAAGAAACTTCTGAAACGATTCAGTGAGTTCGTACGTACGAACATAAGGACCCGGGCGTGTGAAATATGATGACATGTCAAGTGAAAGGCGTTTCATTAGACGGCAGACATTTTAAGCGATTATGAGCGAGTTGGGCCCGAGGGGGAGGCGCACAGAAGACCCACAGAAAAAAAGTAAAGAAAAAACTAGTGTTTTATTGAACACTGAACATCTGTGTTTCTAATCAGTTATTTTTTCTCCCATGTATACAGGAATGTTTTAATTTATTCCCATTGTTTTCTGCTCATCATTTTTTTTTCTGAAGAGTATGATTTCTTCTCCCTCAGGTGTATTCAATGTCGCTACATAAAATGGGAATTCATGACTGTTTTGACTGACACTTTTATCATTTAGTAGGGTAAATAGAAATAATTAAGTGAATTAATGTGTATTGGTGGGAGGTGGTAAGTGGCATTCATTTGAGGTGATTTATTTGCTACAGTTCATGGTTAGGATTTTTCAGTTCAAAATCCATATTTTATCACGTTAGTTTTTGGCGAAATAAATGTTATAGTTTTTATGTATTTGAGTTTGGTTTGGCCTAAATTTAATGACATTGAAAATAGTAACAGAAATGTAGTTTGCAGGTTTTCTTAAGGTAGGTACCACAAATCCGTTGATAAGGTACACGTTACCAAGTTTTCTTTTTAGACAAGGACATAAAAAGGCATTGTAAAAAAAAAAAAAAAAAAAAAAAACAAAAAAAAAAAAAAAAAAATATCTATATATATAAATATATATATATATATATATATATATATATACATATATTATATATCATATATATATATATATATATATAGTATATATATCATATATATATATATATATATATAATCTATATATATATTTATATTTATATAATATATATATATATATATATATATATATATATATATATATATATATATATATTTCTATATATATATATATATATATATATATATATATATATATATATATATATATATATTATATATAGTATATATATATATATTTTGACAATGCCTTTTTATGTCCTTGTCTAAAAAGAAACCTAGAATCCGACACACCTGGAAGATGTGTCGGATTCTAGGTACTAATCTCTTTATAATCCCTATCTGTCAGTTATGCGACCTTTCTTGTATTGTCAATTCCTCATGTAAGTCAGTTTATCTGCTGAGTAAATGACGTCGAGTCGAAAGATCTTGCAGAAACTTCGTTGTTTATTTTTCCCTCATGGCCTTTACCTTTATTTATGGATTTATCACGTTTCAAACTTTCGTGATTCAGTTATACATACATACACACACACACACACACATATATATATATATATATATAATATATATATATATATATGTGTGTGTGTGTGTGTGTGTGTGTGTGTGTGTGTGTGTGTGTGTGTATACATGATTTTTCTTGTTAAAGTTCTGGGAAAAAAATTACACACGTTTATACAGGAATATTTAGCATGCGTTCTACATATTATTTAAGAAGATCTGACGCTTCACAAACCATATGAAAATGTTGATTTTGTTTCTTTACAGGACTGTGATCCCACGCAGTACCATGATTGTGACAGTTTTCTGATCTCTTTAAACATGAAGCAGTCGATATGTGATGAAGTAATAGTCCCTGGTTTATGTTTTACAAATGCGCCTTTTTCTCAGTATTGCGTAGGAGTTTACCATAGAAACAGCCATAAAAACCTTTAACAGCTTCAGCCAAGAACCATAGATTTTTCATTGAGGTCAATTACATAGCCTGGCTATTGAAATCTCCTAAAATACTTGACCTTACCCTTGGGAACACCAGGCACTTTTCTTATCTTAAATGATATCCCTAATACGTAAGTAGCTGTAAATGACGAAAGTGTTCCATTATTCTATTTCAAAGCAGGATGAGGGTGATAATGCATCTTGTGATAAACATTAAAATTATGAAAAATACAAAACATTTGCATCTCCAAACACAATTGTTTATACTCATTCTAGATATATATATATAAGGGCTGCTAACAAAAAATATTGTTTTATTCTTTTCTCGTACAGAATTCATTTGTGACCGTAATTTAATACTATCGTATATTTTCTGGTGCTTGTTTAACATTGCCTTTTGTCAATGGCTAATTTCTGAGTATTGTAAGAGGCCTTATGCTACTCTGAAAAATCCGGCGATTCAGGTGTGGATATGCCCCTCGGGCTCTTTGAAAAAACATGATAATTTATAAATAGATATGAGATCAGGATTAGCTCTCTCTCTCTCTCTCTCTCTCTCTCTCTCTCTCTCTCTCTCTCTCTCTCTCTCTCTCTCTCTCTCTCTCTCTCTCTCTCTCTCTTTGATTAACGTAAAATATTCAACTATTTTGGTTTGCTTTGCACAAGATTAAATTATTATTATCAGGATACCTTTCCTTAGAAATGCATTCACAATTGTAAAACTAATGCCAACCAACACAACGTCTGTTTCGTGGTAAAAGCATTCATTAATAGTTTCTTTTTAATAATCATCCCTTTAATCAATTATGTACCTAAAATGAAGGACTTAATTAAAGACTACATTCACCAAAAAGCACTGAATTATATTTATGTAGAATAAAATATTCATGAATGACATATAGAAACAGCAGAAAGAAAGCTTTATACCATTATGAGCCTGGCTACTTATTGAGAGAAAATAAACACAAATAGAAATTACTCTTTTCAGCTTTTTTTTTTTGAATTCCTGGTTTTGTACAAATAATTTCCTCTTTCCATAACGATATCCATAAAAAATGCTGGAAAAATTGAAAAGTACTATTAAAATTAAAATAAAAAAAATCACAAAATATAAACTTTAACATTTAATAGTTTTCTCTCGTGTACTTTCTGATAACACAATATGACACAGCAGGTGCACATAAAATTAAGGATAACCTAATGCCGATATTTGTGATACAGATAAAGTTTAGTTTATCTCAGTGAGGCTAAAAATTAAACGTCATTTATTAAAATAAATATGAAGGTGAAGACGTGCAATAGAATATAAGTGATTGGTGAGCTCTTTTTGTCTTATATAACACCAAAGTAAAATTTAGATTTTTTTTTTTACATCACTTAAAATTTAAGAACAAAAAAAAAAATTTTTTTTAAATAATTTCATCAATCATTGAAACTTTTTTTTGGAATCTTTCCTTAAACAGAGCCTACAATAATGATATAAATAAGCGAACGACGTCAAAGCATGATAATTAAAGACACATTTTTAAAATCAAGCATCATCACAATCCTTCAGGGCGTTTAAACACAGGTCTTTTACATCTACTCTTTGTAAATGTGCCGCACATTTTATAAAATACAACATACACCACAGTTCCCTGGGTATTGTAATTGTAATCGTCATTTTATTGTCATCTAGATGTAAAGAAGACGTTGTGATATATTACATACACACACACGATATATATATATATATATATATATATATATATATATATATATATATATATATATATATATATATATATATATATATATATACACACACATGTGTGTCCATATACTCTCAAATTAACTTTTAGCATTACCTCCTCTTTTGGCTACGTCTACGGAACAAAATGTCAGGGCTGTTCCGAGCTGAGAGAGGGGTAATAAATTCCGAGTGCTACTTTCATCGTAGACACGCTCCAACCTTAATGGCCAATAAAGTTGAAAAGTGCCCCGTTATATATCAGAACCAGACTGCGGTAGTCCCTGACTACCCGCAGAATACTTTATGAACTACTGTAAAATTTGCGTTGTAAGGAAACACCAAAATATGTCAGGAGTTATTCAGTCTATCCTTATCGTTATTTAAGTTGAAAAATCTTTTTTTTTTTCAATATTTCTTGCAGTGTTGCCAGACAGGGTTACAATCAGCGGATAAGACATTCATATACAAGTACTTACAGTGTCCCCCAAAATATCAGTTATTTATGTGTTGTTTTTCTCGGATATATTATCATTCCTAACGGTGGTGTTTTTTCATTATAGATTGTGAAACAAAATTATGAAGAAGCAGAGAAAACAGACCAACGTAAGGCAGAAATCATATATGAACAAAATAGTTGACTATGCATAGTAAGGAAAGAATTTCTCGGACAGTTGAAATGAACATCAAACGACCATTTAATATCATTGTGCGAAAATAAATTTCCAATTTGTTTCCTAGGTCGAAAAATATTATTTGCTGTGAATATGTTCAGTATGTTTTATTTTTAAGTAGTTGAGAAAGGAAGTGTTTGAAGAGTGATAAACATTCAAATCGCTTTCTTCATTAATTCTTTTCCATAAGTTCAAAGCGTCCACATACTGAAATTGTTCTAAAAGTAGACCTACCATCATCAGCCAAACGAGCAAAATCGTACACAGACTTTACCACGATACAGAAACAACAGGCAGTCCCGTGCGCAGGTCCGGTGTATTTTTATGTAACCGACCATAATCTGCGATGTCGCCCAAACCGTTCGAAGCGACAATTTACTGATGTAAACATAGGGATAATTGCCTTTGTGTCACTTTGAAATGCGATTTAATATTTACCCCTCCATATATTTAAACAGTGAATGAGATTTTGGACATATGAAATATTGTAGTTCGGTGAAATGTTGCACAAATAAGTTTTGTGTGTGTGTGTGTGTGTGTGTGTGTGTGTGTATGTGAAACTTTTAGAGACTGACAGGATCCTGGAGAATAATGTCATGGGATTGTTTTCCACAATTTCTTTAAACTTCCCTGTCTTAGTCCTTGTGCACATGGGACCTCGATGTCAATTGTTTTAAAGTTTATTTCCTTTTGTAAGCTGTCCGTTGGCGCAAGTCCGCCTTTTAGTTCATGTATTTTGCTAAATTTACATAGTTCAATTTTGTTATAAAATTGTGAAACTCAATTTTATCACAAAAAACTATGTGAATTTAACAAAGTTCATGAATTGAAAGGTAAACTCTCGCCGAGGGACAGTTTACAAAGAAAATAAACTTTAAAACGGTTGCCAAAGAGGTCCCAAATGCACAAAGACAAGACAGGGAAGTTTATAAAACATTGGAAAAAATCCCATGACATTATTTTCTAAAAGTTAAAGAAAAAAAAATATTGTGCAAAATTTCACCTTTTTGATTTCTCCAACATCGATAGTCACATGAACTCCAATATTTAATATGTCCAAAATCGCATACACAGCTTAAATCTATGGAAGGGTATTTATTAAATCCTATTTCAAAGTGAAACAAAGGCAATTATCCCTATGTTACATCAATAAATTGTGGCTTCGACCGGTTAGGATGACGTTACAAAATCACATGTACAAAAGTCCCAAACTCTTCGCTAGAGCGGGACTACCTTGTCATTAATATATTCTGGACCTTACTTTCTGCATCTTATGTCGGAAAAAAAAAACTCCCTTTGTAATTCCAAAGAACTTTGAAAAAGTTTTAGCTTGTGTGCGAATAACAGCAGACTGGAATGATCTGAAAAATGTAAATATTAGCTGTCGTTAAGGGCTAGCACACCTGAATAACTGAAAGGTGGAAATGAATCATTGCATGCAGATTGTTACAAAGAATGTACTCACAAAGCTAACATGGATCGAAGTAAAAAAAATGAATGAAAAGCAAGAGTTCGAACCATCACCTTCTTCCTTCAGCCAGGAAGATGTACACAGAAGTTACACAATAAGATCACATTCGCCCAAGCATGGCAGATGTAAGTGCATTTTTTTGCAATAAAGGAACACAAAGAAATAGTTTATACAAAAGTCACTCCATATCACAAATTGTGTTGGGATGTATATGCTGTGAATGTGTTGCGACCGAAATACATGCCTGGTTAGAGTATACAATAAAACTGGGTTTCAAGTCAAGCTACTAATGTGGAATTGTTTTCTTCGCTGAGTGAATTCCTTCAAGATGGCAATGTGACAACAATGGGGAAAATAGAAGAGCATTACAGAAGACCATGGCTTGAATGAAGCATAAATGAAAACTAGAAAGCAGATCTAAACTGTTATAGAGGAGGAGTTGGTAAAAATTCGCTAGTATTGTTAGGAAAACCTCAAGTATGTAGAAGTTAGGTTCCATCTCCTTTTATGACCTTTGTGTCCGAATTGCTAATGACCTGGACTCTCACTCTATGGGTTCACCATTGTCACAAACATGTGCATGGAGGTCATAGAAGTTGAAATATGAGAGAGATGTAACCCAAACTGCCTGCTCTGTTGGTGAGATATGTAGACGACATATTTATAATTTTTTACCACGACGACGTAGTTTTAGACTGCTTACTGAATACTACCATCAAAGTTGTAGATTTCTATCAAATTTACAGTTGAAAAATTAAGCAAACACTTTTTATTTCTCTCTCTCTTACTGCCTATGTACAGGAAGAGACTTATTTTTTCTCTCTTCTAGTACAGGAACGTGCCTTCGGCCCATAGCTGCAACCTCTTTTGTTTCTTTTTACTGTATCTCCTTTCATATTCTCTTTTTTCCATCTTGCTTTCCATTCACTCTTGACAATTGATTAAGGTGAAACTGCGAGGTTTTCCTCCTTATACTCCTTTCAAACCTTTTACTGCCAACTTCCGTTTCAGCGCTGAATGGCCTCATAGGTTCCAGTACTTGATCTCTGGCCGAAGTTCTATGTTCAATTCAATTCAGTTTAATAGAACGTAACTTCTCTCCCCTTTTCATCACCCTCCCCTTCAGATCCCCCCTTCCCTCTTCCCTTTCTTTTTCCCCTCCATTCCTCTCCCTCTCCCTTTTTCCTTCTTTCTCCCCTCCCCTTCCCCTCACCCTTTCCCTCCCATTGACTACTATCTCTTATGAATTAAAGGTTTTTCATTCATCAGAAAGATTGATTACCTGAATTACGCTGAGATTGTTTATAGAAAAGTATTTTTCCCTTTAATTAGGCAACGACGTTTGCCATGGTAATGTTTGATTTTCAGATGATTCTGTTTTATTTGATATCATGAGTAAAGTATCCTTTTTAGGTATATATATATATATATATATATATATATATATATATATATATATATATATATATATATGTGTGTGTGTGTGTGTGTGTGTGTGTGTAATCTTTCTTATACGTGTTATGAATCCGGTAAACTAGTACGTTATATTAGTGTAAACGTTTCTGACTATTTTTCCTTGGAAATTCTGATGGTTAAATTGTCCACATTTCGCAGCATTCTAATTAGAATATAATCATTAATATTCATAAAGCTGGAATATACAGTAACTCTGTACTTAATTTTTCAGCTTTCAGAAAAAAAACTATAAAATATTTTAAAAAATCCTTGCAGAAATTTACATACTGTTAACTGCGTATTAGTTAAAAATATATAATATTCGTTTCCAATTTAAATGTTAATTTTGGGAAACATTTTAGCAGCAAAACCCGGGAAAAATTAGTCTCTTTCAGTTCATTATAATAATATTTAAAGTCAGATATCAGAGCATCAGGAAATAACTTTAGAGGTGTAAGGCAAATAGATTTCTATAATATTTCATAACAGAGACATTATGTTTTTATTCTAGTCCTTTATTGACAGCATCGATTTCTGAATTAACAGTTTTATCAGAGATTTCATACTTTGGAACCTTTCCATTCCTGCGGTGCTAATATTTCTGTTCAGTTGGAATGCATTATTTCGGGTAAGCTCACACAATTCTGCGGTATAAAGAAACAAATTCTTTGATAAATGATTAAAAATTCATGTGCTTCTCTTTTTCCCTGAACTTCAAATATTCGGCAAAAATTATTATTTTCGAATCACCCAGGATATGAATTCGGAATAAATGTCATGTTTCACTGATTACGAAATCAACCTTGATTCAAATATTATATGATCATGTTATAAGTGCTCTAAAATCAACTGATTAATCGATAGTTACTATGAATACCTTTTATTGATAGACGATTGAGGTTTAAGTGTCTGTGTTGTT
The DNA here is from genome assembly GCF_015104395.2 of Macrobrachium nipponense. Taxonomy (NCBI): domain Eukaryota; kingdom Metazoa; phylum Arthropoda; class Malacostraca; order Decapoda; family Palaemonidae; genus Macrobrachium; species Macrobrachium nipponense. The sequence goes on along the minus strand of NC_087209.1, from coordinate 39,767,775 downwards.
TTTTTCCTTTTCTATTTACAAACATTAACTTCTGGCATCTTGCAATCTTTGAAGCCATGTCATCTTTTTTTCTACCCCTTTAATGAAACGTTTACCATCATATCAGTTCTGCCCTTGTACTGTAATGATTCGGCAATCATTTCCAACTCCCGATGTATTAGACACAATGTTGCAATCACCAAGAGATTGGACGATCATTTCTCTATCTATGTTTAGCTCCATCTTTCATCTTTTCACCTCTTTTTTTTTTTTTTTTTTTTTTATCCGCACTCAGTATCATTGAAGATTTTATTTTGTTTTTGGTCAACGATTTTTCTAGAGTTTTACCCCCTCCTGGATGATAAGTGTTTACAAAATTCCAAGAATAAACTCAAGTGACAGGAGAAATAATTTTCCATCTTCAAAAGAATGCATCAGTAACACGTAGACTTTTAGATAGATTCATGAAAGGATGGGGAGAGAGAGAGAGAGAGAGAGAGAGAGAGAGAGAGAGAGAGAGAGAGAGAGAGAGAGAGAGAGTATCTTTTTCATATATTGAATACAGCAACAACAAATTCTATTTCGATAAAGGAATAAAAAACCATGAGAGGCATTCGTAATTCCAGGGACCGTCAGAGCAGTAATTGGATTATCACTTCAGCATGTTTTCCATCATTTACGAGAGCTGTTCGAACAAACATTGGCCATTTTGTGTTCTCATATAACGAATGATGTTATATGCAATAAAAATACTTTGCAAGTAAAAGTGTGCGCAACAAGGCTGTTCGTGGCATCAATGGTTGATTTTCCAGACCATCCCGATTATGAAACGGTTGTCACAAGCAAATATTATACTGTAAAAATGTGATTATTTCGGTATGGCATATTTTCGTTGAGAGTATTCGTTCTGTTATTTTTTTTTTTATTTAGCGGCATTAAAAAAAAAAATGTCACCCATTACCATTTTCTTGCATCAATAAAAAGCCAAATTAGTTGTTCTTGCTAAATATATAATAAAAAATAATGTAGGAGTCGGTATACAGGAATTATCCAATGTGAAAGGGATGAATTATAATAATTAAAATTTTCTACATTTACCTCATTTTAGTTTTCGCAGCAGAAGTCATGTGCAAGCTCTTCGTTCACAAAATAATTTTTGGTGGGTATACCTTATCTCAGTAATTATATGAATATTGTTCTAATTCATAATACCACCAAGCTCAAATAACTAATAATAATTTAGTTGAAAATCCGTAAGCATTAGCCACTCTAGTCCCCTTCCACTACCTCTGATTCGCTCTCGCTATGATTCACAGCTGTTCCTTCCCTACAGACTGCCGTTGCCTATTGCTTCCATAGGACCTACATGAACGGCAGAGGATTAAGCAGCCGCCCTCTTGGTCACATGGAACTATACTGATCCGGGAAATGAGAACGGAAAGAGCTCGGATTCACACTTGGCTTCTACCTGGCCGAGCTAACAAAAGGGGCTGCAACGGAAGGAACCTCCTTAGATGATCGCCGGCTATTGCAGGTATCACTTGTCTCACCTGTTAGCCCCTTCCCCCCTCCACACATCAGGACGACGGCACGTGTTATTTTACCTTCTATGGTGTGCCCTCGATCACTGCCGCCATTGAAGTAGGACTAATTCAGTTATAAGGTAATCTGTGAAGTAATGGTTCAAGGCAGTCAATCAATTCTATTTCTACTACTGTGGTTTCCATTTCATTGTTACAAGCTGCATATGGTCCTTAGTTCCGCCCATAGTGCGCTGTGAATAATGAAGCATCCCTGTTGTGAATATTATTGCTATTGTTACCTGGACGCAATGTAACCTTTAGTGTAAACCCGGCATTCTACGGCCCTGTGATTTCTCAGTAACGTAAGCCAAGGAGAAGGGATTGTGTTTAGTCTTTTGTCCAAGCAAACCCCAGCAACTTGTTTGTAGCTAGTGTATTTATGTCGTATTGCAAACGTACTTGCAGACTATCATGTGCCTTGTAGTGGGAAGTGGACATCTTGTGGTGTGTGTGGTCCCCCTCAGGGATTCATCAAACTTTCGCTGTCCTTTTTCATCAAGACCGAACATTTATGGCCTTCCAAGTTCTGCAGTAGCGAGTATATCCTCGCTGCATTCATCTTACTTACGAACCCCAGTGTTCTTTAACACCTCTCAGGTGTAATCCAGAGTAACTCTAGTAAAGTAGTAAAATATATAATATTAAGGTAAACCTCTGAGTTTACCTAAGCCCTTCATCCTTTAAGGTTCGTATAGGTTATTTAATATAATATATATATATATATATATATATATATATATATATATATATATATATATCATATCTATCTATCTATATATATATATATATATATATATATATATATATTATATATATATTATATATATAGAATACTTATCACATCACCGTGATTCCATAATAATTCGCTGTACCTCAGAATTGATATATTTTCATATATGTAAACCCAAGGGAAATTTTTTAGTCGATAATAATTTTGTCCCCTCATGGAATCGAACCACCGTCCAGCGGACAGGAACGAAATCAGGACGACATTGACGTTACGGATTTGGCTAACAGTGAGGCTATAAGTTTATACCGATTCTGACCTTACAAAATCACCATCAAACTCGGATTTTTATAATTAGAATCGGTGGTTTGATCCGAGAGGGAAACGAAATTATTATCGACTAAAAAATTCCCCTTCAGTTTACATATATGAAAATATATCAATTCCAAGGGGGAGCAAATTAGATATTAAAGGACATTTGTAGCTCGAATAATTTATATAAATCACGGTGATGTGATAATTATTCATAATATGGCTACGTTCGTCAAACGTTCGAATTGGCTAACATGGTAGAGAGGGTTGGATATCGATTCTAATTATAAAAAACCGAGTTCGAAGGTGATTTGTAAGGTCCAAATCGGTATAAACTTATAGTCTCACTGTTAGCCGAATCGGTAACGTCAATGTCGTCCTGATTTCGTTCCTGTGTGTGGACGGTGGTTCGATCCCATGCGGGGGCGAAATTATTATAGACTTAAAATTCCCCTTCGGTTTACTTACATGAAAATATATCAATTCCGAGGTAGAGTGAATTAGATATCAAAGGACATTTGTAGCTCGAATAATATATATATATATATATATATATATATATATATATATATATATATATATATATATATATATATATATATATCCTGATTATGAATGTCTGATAATGGAAATATTCGGTCTTTATCGTATCATTTACAACTGCAATGAACAAATAAGTAAATTTAAATAAAATTTCAGTTTCCCTACACCAGAAGGGTAATATTTGTGATGCTTTCCCGTAGTAGGTAAACCTCAGAAGTACTATTTCCTATCTAGAAGTGTATTTCATTAGTTCCTTTGGGAGTGTTCTCACTTTCTATCATTAACGTAAAATAGGGAAGAGTCCCCTTTAAATCCTAGATGATAAATGATCTGTCAAACTCCCCTTCCGAAGCATCCCTTTTTCTTACAAATGCAAACCACACTTGCAAATTGCTTTCAAGTTACGCCCCCCTAACCTCAAAATTTAGCAATGCCTATCCTTGATCTGGATTAATGTCCTGCTCAGCTTAACCCTGTCATATTTGACAAATTACTTCCTCTCATCTTGCACACCTGCTCCTTGCTCCCTATTCCTTCTAGCCCAATTGTTGTTTTCAGGATCCGAGTCTCCAAGATAGAAGAACAAAAGTAGCGGTGCTATCAGTCCCCTGGGAAATTAGAACCACAGCTAGAAGCAGCCAGCTAAGACGAAAATGCCACCGACACTACACTCCAGTTTGGGGGTGGGGGGCCAAAACCCCAAACTCCAATACCCTCTTACAGGGGTATAAATACTCCATGCCAAGTTCCGCACCTCCGCATTGCAGATCCCGGCATCAAAGAAGCAGCACCCTAATGGCGCAGGCCCAGACCTTTACGAAGTATTCCCTTGGCAGTGCAGTACCATATAGGTAAAGACGAATGAGAGTACTCCCGTTGGCTGATCCTCGGTTCAAGTATCCTTGGTATCCGGTCCTACTTTCACACCGACCACAACTTAAGCTCACCACACTCAACCGAGTCCCAGACACAGACAGCATTCATGTCAACCTCAGCCTACAGTCTAGTCTCATCCAAGAAGTCCACACTTCCACAGTGCCAATCAAGTGTCAGGCCTCCACCCTGACCCTCCTCACCCACTACACTCCAGACCTCCGCCTGTCCCTGCCTCACCCTTGAGAACCTCACTGTGTCCCAGGATGTGACAGGGGCCGTTTATGCTCTCTTGGGTTACCACCTGCCTAGTAGCACATCACTACCATCATGAGTTGAGATCCCTCCATACTTCACCTACCTGCTGTCCTATCACTTGGCATCCAGTGGAAGAATCCAGTTTGCCCATGCCTATTAATGAAGGACCACAGCCGACTGACATCCCTCAGGCCCTTATGACAGTCGCTCCAAGGAGATAAGGTAAGAACACCTCAGTTGGTTGCCAATATTCTTGCATTTAAGTTTTCCTCACTGTCAAATTCCCAGTGTTCCAATTCCTAGAATTCCTTAAGCCCATTTTAGTATTCACCCCTGTAATGGTGTGTTTCTTTACTTGATATATGCTCCCACCATCCCTCACCCCAATTGTGAATTAACAAATCGAGTAAATTGCTGCTGTGATATATGTCAGTATTGATAGTGTTATTGTTGCTATAAGCATTGCACAATCCCAAACTTTTGTGTCATTACTGTACATCTTGCAGGCTTCTTGCCAATTCACCTTTGTGTGGCCCTGCATTCACAGACTCCAGCAGAACCACTCAAGTCTACCCGCCAGGAAGATCCTGCGCGCTATACTTGCAGTACCAAAGAGATAATAATTCAATGTAGTGTTTTATCACTGTCCAATGTGATATCTTTAAAGCTATTCCAATTCATAATTCTTAGTGTACTAATTTTGATTGTAGTACACTTTACTTGCTAATTGGCACTAGTGTTCTGTTTTACCTTGGGATTTAACTTAAACAAACTTCAAGTGCCATGAAGATTGATAGTGCTGCTTGTAAAATTCACTCTTCTGATACTCCTATTGAGAATTATAGTGCCTAATTGTTTAATCTGAATACATTTAAAACCTTATCGCTGAAGCAGTCTGTTACAAGACTACTCATGTAGGGTTCCTTTTTCCTTTTCTTTTTACATCTGTCAATTCACCCAGTCGGATTAATTAAGTTGCAAGTGCTGTTGCCCCTTTAAGGTTTATTATTATATGGAAGAGTAACCTCCTAGAATTGGAGGCATACAACTATATATATATGTGTATATATATATATATATATATATATATATATATATATATATATATATATATATATATATATATAGTGGTGGAAGGCCAGGGTTTATGATTTTATTTTGGGGAAATCTAGGAAGGACTGGTTCTACTCAAAAATGCCTATT
>NC_087209.1:39729797-39759797 GCF_015104395.2 Macrobrachium nipponense | reverse complement strand
TATATATATATATATATATATATATATATATATATATATATATATATATATATATATATATATATATATATATATATACTATATATATATATATATATATATCATTCTTTTTTCTACTTGTATTATGTGATGATTTTTGCTAGACTGATGTGCTTTAGGTCACTGGATGTGACCAACGTCGTTGACTAGTTAAGAAGTACATCGTTCACCACGTAGGGACCAGAGATACATTGGATTTAAGAGAACTTCCCTAAAGATCTCCATTTCTACAAGGAATGAGAACTGACGAAGATTTTATAACGTTCACTTGAACTTTTATTCTACTCTCTCTCTCTCTCTCTCTCTCTCTCTCTCTCTCTCTCTCTCTCTTTCTTGGTCCGTGGTATTAGCTGAATTTTTTTTTTTTTTCCTCTCTACTTTTTTACATGCAAGTAATGTGACACATGGAATAAACTGCCACAAGAAGTTGTAAACGGCAACAATGTGGAAGAGTTTAATAGAAATATGGACAAAATCATTAGGGCACTGTGAATGAACAGTAAAACCTACTCCTACAGATAAGAGAGCACACGATGCCTCCTCGGATGGACTAATAAGTCTTTGAGACATCCTAATCCTTTTAACTCCTTGTAACTTTTGTCTTCACTTTGTCCACTAAGTTCTTATTTTGCCTCGCTCCCATTCTTTCTATGTTAAGTTTAAAAAAAAAAAAAATACATTGATTACAAAGAAAAAAAGAATAGAAATATACCTTGAACCTCAAAAATGGAAATTTTTCATAAAAAAATCTCTTTCTCAAGGTTTATTATTTTATACTGAGTTAAGTAATGCTAAACTCCATCTGATTATACTTGATTAGAGTAAAAAAATTACTTGTTAAATAGAGGGAGTATAAATTAAAAAAAACTTACAAAACCGTTTATAACAATAGCTTATAATGTTTGTATTTGTGTACTTATTTTCACTGAATTCAAAGAAAAGAAAAGAAACGAAGACACTGGTTGACCCAGAAAAATAAGAACCTAGAAGAAGAGAAATTCAATAATGTGAGTGACATGGTAGGATGAACCCTGTGAGCCCTCGGGAATGTCAAATGAATTCATTTGTTTCAGTTTCCAATTTCTCCAGGGGCTGAGGTGCTCCCTCGGCAGAGTATTGATAGTTTTTCTGACAGGCTATATTTTGCTTTGGAGATCAAAAGTAGCTGACACATGTTCTGATATTGAAGTTTTGATTTCCCACGTGGAAATCGTGTGATGATGATTAAATATGAAATTGTCCGGCAAAATCCTTTGTTTTTTATAGCTACTGTTTTTTTTTTTTTATATTTATACCGTTGTGCATGCTTGTCTTTTCGGCACCTTCCTTATTTATTAGAATACTAACCATATGGCTCAAATCAGAGATTATGATCTCATGTTATGGCGGTACGGACTGAAAGACGCTTACCCCTCACTGCTTTATCTTAGGGAGATATTGCAACATCAGCAGAACGGAAGCCCGAGGATGATAATTGCAATTGCCCACATCTTTCAAAATTCTAACTTTGGACTTTCTGGGACCGACAATGAGTGTTTCTACTTCCATGATCTTTAGTATGATTTCATAGAACTATTACTCCTTTTTTATCCTTGAATTTTAGTGGGAGGTAATTTTATATCACAAAATTAGATTTACTAAAAAATGACAAAAATGTTTGAAATTGTTCAAGTTAAAACTTATCACAAACCTAGTTTGACATTATCAGAGATTGGTTATAAGGGCACTGTAATATCCTGTCACATCAATCACAAATCTAATTTGACAGTACGAGAGATTGATTATAAGAGCACTGTAATTTCATGTCACATCAAACACCGATCTAGTTTGACAGCATGAGATGTTGATTGCAAGCGCACTGTAATTTCCTGTCACATCAATCACAAATCTAGTTCGACGCTACGTCAGATTGGTTATAAGCGCACTGTAATTTATTGTCACATCAGAGCTCCTTAGAACATAGAATGAAATCCATTTATTCTATCATCCATAACCGTCTGTCATGTACTGGCAACCCACACTTTTAAATAATAAAAGAGAGGAATATGCCACAATGAAAACAAGCTTCCAGGCATTACAGAATCTGAGCACTACGAAATGATGTAACAGCACAAACGCGGAGCGGAGCACAAAACTACGTATACCCAAGTCTTCGTTGTCATTAACAAACTATTTTAAAAATAGCTTGTGCCAAAGTCAGCCTCAGAAACTTCAAACATACTTGCAAGCTGGAAGTGAATAAAAAAATGTTGTCGAAGTTGTCTTAAAAATCGGGAAAAGACATTTAAAGATAGAGAAAAAGTAACACTTGTAAATACGGAAAGATGTACTCCATTTGAGATCATTTTTATTATTATTTTTGGATTTCCTTTTCTCTGCATTTTTTCTAATGTTTCATTATACTCATAAAGACTTGGACTGATATTTAGTTTTCTGTAAAAGAAAACTATTGAGATGGCTATTCGTCTGTCCGTCAACACTTTTTCTGTCTGCACTCAGATCGTAAAAACTACTGAGGCTAGAGGGCTGTAAACTGGTATGTTGATCTTCCATCTTCCAATCATCACACATACCAAATTACACCCCTCTAACCTCAGTTGTTTTTATTTTATTGAAGGTGAAGGAAAGTTATGGATCGTGCGTTGGTAGTGGCTGAGAGTTTCATACTGCAGCACGTCGAGTGTCCTATACAGCGTTAGACACTTGTTTTTCTAGTGGACAGCAAGGCATAACACTTCTGTCCCTGTGATCTTACAAGCTATTCATTTCAATAACAGAAATTAAATCAGTTTGACCTATAAAATGACACCATGGATTAATATTGCTGATTGCGGCAAATTTCACTAGCATCATCATTATCATTATTATCCTTTCATTTTAATTACGCATTAATAACTGAGTATATGTGGGGTCAGTACATATTTAATTATATATCATTTATTTATTTTTAATAACAAAGTGCGTGGAATATGAAAATTAGAACATGGAAAAATATCCATCTAATTATTATCTAAGGTACTCCTTAGCTCAAAGTTAAGAAAAAGTCAAACACATCCATCCGTTTTACAACTAATTTTGAATGCCTTTTTTTTATGTAAATGATTTCGTAGTGTGTTAACTAACTTTTCGTGTGCAAATAAAATATAATTACCAAAATTCATGAGATAAAACTTCTTGGTTTATTATATATTGATCCTTGGTTATATATCCTATTTTAAGAAGAAAACGTTTACTGTTGGAGATTATAATTGTTCTTATCAACTGCAGTTAAAAAAACATCAATAAATGCTAAAATAACAGGAATTTTGTAGCAAATATTTACGAGAATACAAATGAAATCATAAAAAGAAACTTCTCTGAAAAGACAACCAACTAGAATCCTATCATTTGGAAGGAGAGTGAAAATTTCACTAATCATGTTATAGGTTAATATGAACATCTTACATGCCCATATGTAAAGCAACACCAGCTTATGATTCTTTCTGGGCTACGGTATTCTCCCAGATATCCTCACCACCAAACGTCTGAAGGAGAAAAATATGTTGTATCAGTAGATCGATATATTATCCTTTGAAAGGGTATCCCCATCAAGAGATTATGCAAGAAGAGTTCATTCCTCTATTTCGTATCATGTAAAGGACAGAAAAGATTCCCTTACTTTCAGAACAGTCGAGCGAAGTGGATGGTGACTTCCGTTGATTCAATTCTAGGCCACCTTTAAGCCTTGGCATTCAGTGCCAACAAAAGATCTACTGCGAGGGTATCCTTTTATGACACGGGCATCATTCTTCGATTAAATAATAAAAAAAAATTCATAAACGTTACATTTGTATGGTAGAACTATTTCATCAACTCGTAGTATTCCGAAGGAAAGAGAGCTCAATTATAGAAAGGAAAGAAATCTATGTAATAATGTGATCCATTTTCATACTTTGTTGAAGGAAATATACGAACATTTTAGGAGAATGATATTCCGCATTTGCTTTTCATATCCTCTTTTCTAAGACAACATAGTAAATTAAAAATAAGCCGATGTTTCTTCATCGCAATCGAGTTTTCTGTATAGGGCACGGGCCGTAGCCCATGAAGCTTTCAGCCACGGCCAGGGTGGTGGCTTGTGCAATAGCGTTACCAGAGACACGATCACGTCTAACTTTAACCTTAAATAAAATCAAGACTACTACCGCTAGAGTGCTGCAATTTGGTATGCTTGATTTGGGGTTGGGTGATCAACATACTAATTTGCAGCCCTCTAGACTCGGTAGTATTTACGATCTGAGAGCACACAGAAAAAGCGCGGACGGACAGACAAAGCCGTCACTATAGTTTTCTTTTACAGAAAACTAAAATAGGTTCATTGTTTTAAATCATAACTATAAAGAGCAAAATGCATTCTAATCCAACCAGACATGAATACCGTACCGTAATGTATTAGATGAACGCGATATAATATCTATCAGTTAGTGTGTTCAAAGCTGTTCTTCGAAAGATTAAAACTCCCAGCTTCGCCACCAAAAGGAAATCTAAAAGACGGGATCGGAAAAAATAAGTGTCTAAAACTTTATTGGAAGCACAGCGATCACTAGATATCACAATAAACTGATAATTTTTCCCAATTTCCACCCTGATAGTTTGTACCGAATAATTTTCACAATAATGAAAAGGTAATGCTTCACCTTCAAGAGAAATTAAAAAAGAAAAAAAAAGGGAAGCTTCCCACACCCATATTGTTCCTGTGATTACTAACTCGCCTTCATGACGAAATACACACAAACTGAGGTCAGACCAAAAATATCTACACTGTAAAAAGTATAAAGATATTTTCCGGGAGAGAAACTGGAGGGTGACACTAACAATACATTACAAATTCCCCTGACATTTACCCCTGACATTTCTAAGGAGTGGGAGCTTCGTCCTCTTCTGTCTGCAGCAATATTTCTTACAACTACAAGGTTACACTCTTCGAGTTATTACCCCGTTGTTTTTACTGTTTCGTTCATTACACACAGGCAAACAGACACACAGACACACAGACAGACAGACACACACACACATATATGTATGTATATATATATATATATATATATATATATATATATATATATATATATATATATAGAGATAGATAGATAGATAGATAGATAGATAGGTAGATAGATAGATTCGTGATTCAAGTGATATCTAAAACTTCTCTTTAGCAAGAAACCTATGATGGATCCCTCGTAGGAAAAATTAGTAACCTTCTCCTAAGAAGAAAAAATCTCTTGCCCGCCTGTTGAAAGAAGCAATTTAACATAACTCTCATTCGATATACTTACAATACAAAATATCTGAAGTCATTTGTATTTATGAACCAAGAGCTCCCTTAGTTACAATTGCATCGTTTTATATTTTTGTAAAATGTAACATCTTACTAGGGTAACTAGTATTTTATTGAATAATAATTATTGATAAGGAACGTCAGTTTTCCCAGCTTTAAGCGACAATGCCATATCTTTGTTAGGTATTTTTCTATTCTGTTTTGAAAATATGTTTAAGTTGCATTCTTAATGTGCTTATCGGTAAAAGGTAAAGATTTGTGGACCACACTCAATGAATTGTTTTTTAGTGGAAAATTTATAGGGCTGTATTTATGTTATAAAATTAGCGACTGATTCATTATCAATCATTATTATATAAAACGTACTAATTGATAATGGATATACCCACTTATTAAAATTGGCTTCTGGTTAAATAAGCCTTTTCATTTTGCTATTACTAATTTTATTCAAAACTTTCAGTCCACAGCCTCTACGAGGAAAAAAGTCCCGTCAGGAAGCTGTCATCCTTTGGTTAGGAATCGACATCTTTCATTTTTCTCTGGTTGTGAGAGATACCTCACGATTCTCCGATTCAAGTTGAATGTTCAGGAATTCTCGAAATATTGAGCACCGAATTTCAGTTTTATTGCCTACTTCCATAACACCCTACAATACTCTTCTTGTTATTGCGATGAAAAAATCTTTTTGTTCTGATAAATAGAGTACGAGCCACATTCATTTATTTAAGGGTTTGCATAACAATAATGGATGTGCCTCTTCAAAAGTTTTTTTTTCAAGTAGAAAAGCTAGCCTTTTTATATACAGGACTACCAAACGTCACTGCGTAACAAAAAAAAATCGATGATAGTATTTGTAAAAGTTTTTTTTTATGAGAAGAGTAACATAATCTATTTTTAGACCTAACTCCTTGGCTCTTATTTCTTTTGTGATAATTCATGGTTTTTTGCTACTATTATGATATGTCACTGCATGTAATTAACCTCGAAATGCCTCTGATGACTGTAACAAAAGGATGAAATATTGAAGGCTTTAGACACGCTAGTTAACGAAAATAGAGACAAATCAGCAGAATTAGGCTTAAATAACAATTCAGAGATTAAAACATGGCGACTTACGGCATTTTGAACAAAAAATAGACTTCATGATAGAAGAATTTCGAGAATTCAAAAGTATATATAACCGACTAGATTGTGATATCACTGAAATCAAGACAGTGTACCAACAGCTTAAGGAAGCATTAATGCAGCGACACCGATATCTGGAGTCCCTTGGAGCAGAGAAAAGGGTTTGTATTGCCGTCCTCCTCGGGTTCCTGAATATGACATGAAGGTAACGCAGCCAGACGAAACCGAAAATTTCACCAGTGAAGACCAAGAAAAAATATCAAAAGTTTTTCAGGGTCTGAAAAGGGCAAATGTCCTTGTACAGGAATTTCAGCGCTTAGGAAAAGTGGTTCCCCAGGAAGAAAGAAGTTAATTTTAGTAAATTTACACTCAGAAGAAGATCGCAACAATTTGTTAGAGAGCTCTGTTAGCTTGAAGCTGGAGTATGTCTCATGGGAATTTATGTAAAGGAAGATGTAAGTCCCCACCCCCATCCCCCTCGTGAGAGGAGAGCTGGGAGAAAGAAGGAAAAAAGAGAAACCATTAAACCAAGGGTTGACTATCCATTATAATTCGCAAAAACGAGAGTCGTTGTAGATGGTAAAGTAGTGGATCGTTTTATTCCATCATTTTTTGGAGAAAAGTATAAAGTTTTCTATACATATTTGTTTTTGGAATTTGTTTGGTACCGTTTCTAAATTACAGACAACATATGACGTTAGCTTTATTTTAAAGTTTGGTATTGTACATATAATTGAAATTGAAACTGCACATCCATTTTCTGTCCCAGGATTTATGTACATACATGAGAAGTTCGGTAGTTTCTGGGGAAGAACTGTGAGGAAGGGTTGCGGTGCTAATGAAATCTTGGTTTTGAAACTCAGCTATATGATGTTAGTGTTCTTCCTGATCAAAGTTAGTTTCCCTTTCATCTATTCACAGATTAATTAGTAGCAGTCTACATTCCCCAACATGATTCCCCTTAGTTTACCAATAGAGTCTTTGCATATGTTCAGGAGCAGGAATGACGAATCATAAGTGCAAGTTGTTGGTTATTAGTGATCTCAATTCTACAACGGAAAATCTTGGCAATTTTAACTATCATGAACGTGGAATAGCATATACCTCTAACCCCGACCCAGTCGTTAATAATTATGGATGAGTAATGAGAGAATTGAGTAAAATTCTTAATCTTACTCCTGTAAATAATTTGAAAAAAAGTATTGTTGACTTTGAATGGTGGTTTAACTTGTCGTCAAGGTAAACAATGTAAATCGCAGCTAGACTGGGAACTGTGCTCATTGAACTATTTGAATTGTCTGGAAGACTTTGAAATAGCAAATGATAACCTATTGCCTTCAAATTATGCACCTATAATTGTTAAAATGAAGAATGATGCGTTGCTAATCACAAGTTTAGTTGAACGATCAGCTTTGTTAAAATAATTTTTAGAATGTAATGAGACTTTCGGTTACAATAAGAGAGTAGTTAGGATAAACAGACTGGAATTAGACAAATTTTCTTCTTTTTTGTTGGATCCCGGGCATTTGTACACGAATGGACACGAATTTGATGTAAAGAGTTTGTAAGAACTTAGATAAGACAATATATGAAAATGCCGTGAAAGCAAGAAAGCCTTTAAGGTAATGTGATGTATCAATACCTTAAGATAGAAAATAGATGGACATGGTCGATAGGAAAGAAGGATTCACTCTAGTTATGATCTGCTATCACGTGGAGGGGGATAATGGATCGAAATATCAATGAATCACCATCCAGCCAGGCATTTCCTACTTATTTTGACTTTTTTTTTATTTATTCATTTCAAAGTAAGTAACTTTTATGGGAGTTCGCTTTCGAACTTCTCTGTTCAAGAGGTCCTTTATTCCTAACACCGTTGGACTGTGGAGTAGCCTCCCAGAGGAAGTCGTAAAATTTGTACTTCAGAAGTTCAAGAGAAGGTATAATACATTATTACCCTAATTCTATTCTCCTCACATTTTAATACATTTTTATCTTTTTGTTAATTCTATACGTCGTCTTACTTCTTCCTGATGAACACCATATTCTTTGGAAGCGTGAATTTCAAGTCAACAGTCTCTGTGGGCTTCTTATTATGACATCCACAGGTAAAGTCTAAATAACTATCACAATCGTCCATTATTATATAATAAATATGTACTTAGTCATTAAAGCAAAACACAACAATAATTGAACTAAGAGTACGTACGTCTATTGATCTCGTTTCATTTATTTCATTATTTTCTTTATGATTAAATACAATTCTTTTGACAATTTTGAATATTTTAATGTCATAAAATGAACTACTGAACTGTAGTCTAACTTTCAAAATCCTTATAATACTCACTAAGGAGCACTTAAGTAATGCATGAACCTTATTCTGTACTTTTCCACAGCTGCAAAGCCGTCATTCTTGTGGTATTCTAGACCAACATCCGGTTTCTATCTTAAATCGATGAGAACCTGTCCTTGTACTAGCATGAGGTAATCTGTGTTGTTCCGGGGCTATTTTTCGGCTACTGTAGACAGTTGGTGCTGCAAGCCCAGGGTTAAACTGCTTATAAGTTAACCGATGACTTGCTAATAATAATAATATTAATGCAAGTTCACAGGTTCACCAAAATAATTTGCATTTTCTGTGGTAGGATTTAGAGAAGAAGACGAGGAATGGAGTTCTCATGAGCAAGCTACTGTGTTATTTTTAGTTGTATGTAAAGTATATAGTGTGGATGAATCTGTAAACACGTAATGTTCGTAGTTGTTTGCGAGTCCTTATCAGTGAACCCGGTGGCACGCCTTACAGCGTGGCTGGGCATCAGAGGTCGATCTGATTCGTAACGTATATCACAGTATTCCGAGGAGGAGCTGTATTATGAATATTGATCTTGTCAAGTGGACTTTCATGTGATAGTGTGATTAACATCGATTTGGCTGCCACCACTCTTGATTTACCACAAAGTGAAATAACACCAAGGCTAGGAAGCCAATGTGATATGGTATGTTTCATGGTAGCATATATGATGCTATGATTGCTGTAATATTGATTTAATTATGGTGACAGTAATATTTACAATAGTTAGGCATACAGTATTTGATATTATTTTACTTTGTTTTGTTTAGACCGATGGGCAGACTGTTGCTTTGGTTGTGAATGAATGTGGCCTGCATTGTTGGGATACAAAGTAAATATACTTCTATTTTAGTTTCCTGCAATTGTGTTGATGTTATTGCATACACAGTGATATAATTGGAAATATCGGTATTTTGTGGTTTTGTACTGAGAGCTGTTACAGCTCGAATCTCCTCATCCTTCCATTCTTCAATACAATAAACGAAGGACTACCTAACTAGGGGTATTCTTGACGCAACACTAGCCTAGCCTAGCCTATAATAAGCAACTACTGTGCATTTAAGGGCGGTATCTAATAGTTTTTCGTCGATAAAATCTTTCCAAAGCGTCGGATATGGATCGCATTTTGAAATAACTATTTGAAGCCACGGCCTAATTGGCAAAAATATTCATTGATATCTAATTAAGGCACTTATCGGAGTAAATCACAGAAATTTCAAGGGAAACTTAGTAAGCTCCCAGAGGGGAGCTAGTGAAACGTCATTACTGAAGGCCCTCTCACTCATTTATAAGTAGTATGACGTACTTTACTAGACACCCCGCCCATGTACCTTAGGAATGAAAACTCAGATGTTGGTAGTAGTAGTAATAGTAATAGTATATGGGATTCTTGTTTTGTTTCACACACACAAACATCTACTCTACTCTCTCTCTCATCTTTCCGATGAATGGGTCTCGAATGAGAATATTAATTCTGTAATACAGTTCCTTGGCACAATTCACGTTTCCTTAACTTGAAATATGCACCAAGTTTTAAACATTCTGTGAAAACCATTGTTGCCCTGGAGTTTCTGATGCTTCATATTGTCTCACAAGTTCCGGTTCACGTATATCTGCTTAGTCCTGCTAAATGAATGCAATATAACGCAAATGTTCTAAACTTAATTTCCTTAATGCATGATCAGTCCCATAATAAACCCAAAGTATTTAGTATATCACACAACTCCCCATTTATTATTCTGTGTGTGTCTCTGTGTCACTTTCGTTGTTCCTATACACTTGATTCATTTACTTGAAACTGACACTAATGTTGTTGTAGGGTTGCTAGTGGTTATCATGAGCCTATGTGCATTTTTTGCCAATCAGTCCGTGGCTTCAAATAATTATTCCCAAAATACGATTCATATCCAATGCTTTGGTAAGATTTTATCGACAGAACCCAATTAGACACGGCCTTAAAATGCACAGTAGTTATCACACTTCAAGTTGTGTGATCAAACATTGAGTTCGTGATTTACAATTCGAGTTTTACCCAAGTTCGGGGTTATTAGGCTAGCAAGATCATCGCATCACCATGGCACGTAGCATGAGTTCCAGGAAGACAAGAAAGTCTAGGCAGTCTGATGGATCTGTGTCGTCGTTGCAGTCGTCGTTGTCAGAATGAACCCATGCGCTGATGAATATTGAAGTCGAGAAAAAGAAAGTTGAGCTTGAAATGCAGATGCAGCAAGAAGAGGAAGAAGAAAGAAAGATGCAATATCATCAAGAACTGGAGCACAGGAATAGACTAAATGAGTTGAGGCGAAACATGCTCGACTTACAAACCAGACAAGAGTATGTGCAAGTGAAATCAGAGCCATCTATGTCGAGATTACATTCATTATCAAACCTTGTTGAAAATATGTCTATTCATTCATCTCCTGACATTAAATATACTGACAAACATCAAGTCAAAGACGTTCCTAATAATGAGAGTAATACGTGGCTGATAGTAGATGCATATAGAAGAAACTCTACATTAACAAGTACTGAAGCCCATACAAATACAGCTCTTACATCTATCTAAGAGGCCCCTTCTTTGACTGCGTCTTTTGCATACTCAGTTCATGCAACATCATCTGAGACCTCACCTATCTTGAAATATTCTAGTTGTTCCACTAAACTAAATGCATCTACAGCATATGTATGGTCGTCCACACCTGCGGCAGGAGTAACGTCAGGTCTGGGAATGATGAATTCATATCAACCAGGACTAAATCCTACTGCATTACCATTTGTTGGTCAAACAGCACTTAATACTACTTCAAACCTCGGCATAACATCACATATTGGTTCAAGAGCTTTAGTTGCAGATGAGGTAGGCAGAGCAGTTATGGCACTGGAGATTACTGTTTTAACTCAACAGGAGCACAATCGACGTGCCTTGATACCAGACTTGAAATTAGAAAGGTTCAATGGAGACATCACTCTTTTCAAGTCGTTCAAGAATTCTTATGAGTGGATCGTCATCAAAAATACTGATGATATGGCGAGGCGCTTATCATTCCTTTATTCTGTGCTAGAAGGTTCGCTGAAGAAGTTAGTTGCTGGGTATTTGCACCTTCCAGCTAATGAAGGGTATGCTGCCTGAAATCTTCTCAATGAAAGGTATGATAATTCTTATGAACTGACGGAGTCGCACATCAGAATTTTTATGAATTGGAAGCCCATCAAGGAAGGGGATGTAGCATCTTTAGAAGAATAATGCACGCACTTGTTTAATGTTCAGTGTGCCTTAGGTACCAACATAACAAGACTGGAAATGCATGACAACATGTCAAGGATTGCGAGCAAGTTACCATGCAGACTTCAGCATAAATGGGTAAGTTTCAGTTTCAAATACCATAACCAGCCCGTACCCTTCCAAGACGTGGTTAAATTTATTAACAATCATGCCAGTATTGCTTGACAGATGAGATACATTGAAGAAGTAAATGGTAAAGGGAGCAATACTCCTTCCAAAGGACCCAGAGAAAGCCCTAAATTGATTAATTCTATATAAGTTAAACAGTACGAACCATGCCCCTTCTGTCAGAAACCAGGTCACGCTGCTCATCGTTGTTACAAATTCAACAAGAAGTCAATGAGAGATAGATGGAATGCATTGGTAGCAATGAAGTTGTGTTTCAGCTGTTTGAAAGGCAAAAATGTACATTCTAAGTGCACTACAAGGTAAAATGTGATGAATGCAATGCAGAGAATCATCATACCGTTCTACATCGTCCTTTCTTCTTGCAAGACAATCGGAGTGATAACAAAAAACAAGATGAGACAAATAACATGGCTGCTGTGGACAACGAGGGACCAAATGGGAGTGGTATGCCAGCAGATGGAGATAGAGGTGGTGAGTCTACTGGAGCCAGACCAAAAGAAGGTGCCAAGAAACTGCTTATGTCTATGTCTACTATCTCAATCGATGGCAAGGAGCCTGGCGGTTGGGTAATGATGAAGATGTTGCCCGTTAAGGTCAATAAAGACACATATACCTATGCATTTTTGGACTCAGGTGCTGCAGCCACTCTCGTCATTCACAGTCGAGTAGAGAATCTTAGAGTAAAGGGAACACTGACAAGACAAGTGTTTAGCACAGAATGTGGTGAATTCAGATGCAATGAGATTGTGTCACTGCATATAGGGGGCTTTAACAAAGAAGGCAGTCTTCTGATTAATGAAGTATTTGTCATTGGTTCTCTCAGTTTAAGCATAGATTATCTGATGCCTGTTGGTTGGACATCGATCTGGTCTCATCTGAATGAGATTGAGCTCATCAGACTTCCAGATGAATACCAAAAGATTGAATTGATAATTGGCCTCAATTCTTCCCTTTGTAGAACAATACTCAAATGCCACGGTGAAGAGAATGAGCCATCTGCTCATCTTACAAGATTTGGTTGGACAGTCTTCAGTCCAACGGGCAAAGGCAAGGACTTGACCATTCTACCCATCACTCACCTGAGCATGGTTTATAAATCTGACATCACTATGTGTTTACAACAACACCTTAACTGCGATTTCTGGGAAAGTGAAGTGCATTCTCGTATAGAAAACTCTGTTGAAGATGAAAGATTCTTAGCCAAAGTTTCAAGTTTTCAAGGCACCTCTGAATGATCATCTCCTCCAAGGGCCTGCCTGATTTGACCAACACATTACTGGGAGTAGTACTTAGGTTCCACAACGAATTGTATGCAGTTACTCCAGACATAGAGGAGATGTTTCAGTGCCTTAACTCTTTCATATCCGCTGTGTCCCCAGATATCCGAGGCGTCTGGGAGCGCTCGACAGTGCAAAAAAATTATTATTTTGAAAATTCAGCAAAAATATAGATTTTATTCCAACAACGTTCATTTTGCTGTCCTATTTTTCTAAATGTCAGTATTTTATGGTGAAATAGTCAGAATAAGAGTCCCAGCCCTCTAAATACGAAAAAATGTGAGTTATTTAACAAAAAAACAAAAAAATCTTTACTTTTTTTTTATATTTTCGTTCCTAACCCAAAAACTATGAATGTCAGGTGAATTAATTTTTTTCTGTGAGAAAGCCAATAAAATTCCCTAAATATCGACATATAAACCAATGGAAAACGAATAAGTCCATCTTATGAAAAATTTGATAGAAAAGAGGATAAGAAACATAGCGTTCTGCCCGGCGCATAGTGAGAATTATTTTTCATTGAAATTCCTTTGTAAATATACGAAAATGTAGAGGAAATGTTGAAGAATAAAGGAAAGGTCAATAAAAATGGCTTTGGATACGGCAACAGTTTCATTTTGACGTTATAAATTGATCGAAACGAAAAAAAAATTTACCATTGTCAACATTTATTTCTAGAATAACAATTTTTTTAAGAGCCCTATCTCGGTTATTTTTCATAGAAATTACTTTGTAAATATACGAAAATGTAGAGGAAAAGTTGAAGAATAAAGGGAGAGTTAGGAAAAATGGCTTTGGGGTCACTGAGAGGGAAGTGTAGGTGCAATCAGCTGATTTCATTGTGAGAATTTTACGACGCCAGGGATTTGAGCATGCGCAGTACAGAAACTACTTTGCTGGCGTATTGATACCCGAGATACACGGTCCAAGGTATGATCTAGCCTATGGAAATCGCTATTTGTCCGAAAATAAAAAAAAATGCCCCTACCACACGTACGAAAAATTTCGGTAAAATTTATGTACCGCTATGTCAGTTGGATAGATAGGGGATAGAGTATTTTTACGTACTATTACGTCAGTTGGACATGAAAGGGTTAAGATTCTTGTGGTGGATTGGTGGTGACTTAAGCATTGAAACTGATGAGTTTCGTGTGAGAGTACACATATTTGGGGCCCGATCATTGCCAAGCTGTGTAAATTTTGCACCTTGTCGTGCTGCAGATGAATTAGGTCAAAAGTCTAATGATGAAGTAGCTTTGTCAGTCAAAGAAGCTTCTATGTCGACAACCTCTTGATGTAGCAGCAGAAACTTGCATAAAGCTGGTGAAAGAACTTATAGCCCTTTGTGAAGAAGGGGGTTTTTGCCTTAACCAGTAGATCTCAAATAGCAAAGAGATCTTAGCTGCAATACCTGAAAGCGAACATGATGTATCTGTTGCTTCACTAGACTTAGCGAAAGATGAGTTACCAATTGGGCATCCATTGGTTGATGGAGGCTGATGAATTTACATTTAAGATTGGCATTGAGAACATGCCAATCTCTCATAGACTAGCCTTATCAGTCACTGTTTCATTTTATGACCCAGTGGGCATTGGCGCTCCAGTAACGCTACCTGTCAAGATGTGGCTTCAAGATATGCGTCAGCAAGGGCTAGCATGGGATGATAAGTTACATGATGGAGAAATGCTTACGTGGAAGAGATGGCTTGAAGAACTCCCTGAGTTGTCGCAGTTCAGACTTGCTAGAAGCTTTATACCCATGTCATTCAATCCTGTGCAGTGGTATCAGTTGCATCATTTTGCTGATGCTAGCTGGAAAGGATACGGGACGGCTACATATCTCAGGACCATTGGAGAATCTGGTGAAGTGTTCTGCATCTTAGTGACAGGTTGTGCCAGAGTCGCTTCATTGAAGAAGACAACCGTCCCAAGGCTTGAATTGACAGCAGTAGCTGTGGCAGCTTGCATGGATGCAAAGTTGAGATTGGAGTTGGACCTGAAGCTACTACCCTCGATCTTCTGGACCGATAGCACTTCAGTTCTAAAGTACCTTTTCAATGAGACAGCCTGCTATCAACCTTTGTGGCAAACAGAGTGCATCTCATTCGTGACTTAATCCCAGTCTATTCATGGAGGTACGTCGGTACTCATCAGAATCTAGCAGATCTGGCATCGCGAGGAAAGACAATTGATGAGTTTTTGAAGTCCAAGATTTGGGTATCTGGTCCTCAGTTCCTTTGGGAAGAAGAGAACACTTTGCCGCGTACACCAGATGATGTAAAATTTGCCAAAATCTGTGAAGATCCAGAGGTGAAGCCAGTATCATTGCCTTGCCAGGCAGTTACCCAAGAAGATTCCTTTTGGGAAGATCTAGTTAGCCACTTTTCAAGTTGGACAAAGTTTGTGCGATGCATTATATGGATTAAGCGATTCATTATTATCAAGTTGAAGCTGAAGCGGCAGACTTCACGAAGTGGCTTAGCTCATCTGAGATCCAAGACGCTGAGCTGACTATGTGGAAATCTGTGCAACAAGACTCCTTTGAAGAAGCACGAGGTGTGAAAGAGGATAAGCCTCTTCACATCAAATCCTTCAGTAAATTATCGAAGTTAAAGCCTTTTATGAAAGACGGGCTTCTACGAGTTGAAGGCAGATACACTCATTCGTTCCTCAGTTATGATGCCAAACACCCGATCATTCTCCCAAGTAGTTCGCCGATAGTGAAGTTAATGATTCAAAGAAATCATGAAGAACTTGCACAATGTGGTCTAAACTATTTACTGGCTGAGCTAAGAGACGATTTTGGATTCTGAAAGGTAATCGAACGGTGAAGCAAGTTCTTTGTGAATATGTAAGTTGTTGTAAGATCCAAGCATGACGGATGGTTAAAAAAATGGCGTATTCACCTGAAGATAGGATAACACATGGAGAACCTCCCTTCTCAAATGCTGGCACAAATTGTTTTGGTCCCTTTCTGACCAAAATAGGAAGATCTGAAAGGAAAAGATATGGTCTTATCTTTACCTGTCTGGTGACAAGATCCATTCACTTAGAAGTCATTGATTCTATGGATAAGATTCCTTTATAAATGGCCTTCGAAGATTCGTTGCTAGACAGGGACAAGCAAAGAGTATACAGTCTGATAATTGCATCAACTTTGTAGTTGCTGAGAGGGAGCTCTGAGCAGAAATGGAGAAATTGAAGGCAGACAACATTGCGAATGTAATGTCAGCATTATTCCGAGAAGGAGCTGTATTATGTATATTAATCTTGACAAGTGGACTTTCATGTAGTGTGATTAGCATCGATTCGGCTGCCACCACTCTTGATTTACCACAAAGTGAAATAACACCAAGGCTAGGAAGCCAATGTGATATGATATGTTTCATGTTAGCATATATGATGCTATGATTGCTGTAATATTGATTTAATTATTGTGACATTAGTAACATTTACAATAGTTGTACGTACAGTATTTGATATTATTTTATTTTGTTTTGTTTAGATCCATGGGCAGACTGTTGCTATGGTTGTGAATGAATGTGGCCTACATTGTTGGGGATACAAAGTAAATATACTTCTATTTTACTTTCCTGCAATTGTGTTGATGTTATTGCATTCACAGTGAAATAATTGGAAATATCGGTATTTTGTGGTTTTGTACTGAGAGCTGTTAATTATATTTCAGCTCGAATATCTTCATCCTTCCCTTCTTTAATTATATCTTTGGAACATTTCCAAAAATTCCGGCAATGTTCACCATTTTAAAGACCAATTCTGCATGATAAAACCTCAAGATGAAGAGCCTTTCGTGGAAGAAAATAATATTTTTTTTCCTGTTTTTTTTAACTCGCCAAAGGAATGGTAATGCCGCAAAATTCCCAACGTCTCGTAGGGGTTATATTGTGATTAATCTTTTTGATATGGTATATATCAAAAGACACAACTGACATTGTACTGATTCCCTCAGAAATTTAGTTTTTTCCGAAATTTGGTCCAAATTTCCATTGAGAGTATTTTTGAGAGGATATCATTAAAATTTGAGGTTATTTTCGATACGTAATTTAATTTATGCTAAAAACCTACGTGATAATTGCGTCAAAGGTTTTGGTTGTGACTCAGCCACATTTTATTTTTTGCCTTAAGCAAATCTCGAAGAAAATTATAAACAGTCATCTTATTTTACAATTTATCCGATTTTATATTTTTATTATATTTCAGTTAAGAACCCTTTCTTACCATTTTCTTTTATATTCTCATACATCAATTGCATTTTGGGCGTTTGTGAATTTTACTGTTTTTCAGAAAACAAGGGAAACTAAGGTTGACATTTCTTATATAATGACCCAATCGACGAAAGCCCTAGTATTGAAGGTAACCAAACCAGGAATTAATAGGGAAGAGAATTATATAAGTAATTCAGGTTATATATTCAGATAAAACAATATAAAGAAAATCACGCAGGTGGTTCTCAATTATATATCTATTAAAAAGTCATTATAATCGAGTTCGCGTTGCAGTAATAGTAGGAAATTCATCAATCTACAATCTTATATCTATTAGTTCCACATTTTTAGAACTACATTTGGGCAAAGAGAGAGAGAGAGAGAGAGAGAGAGAGAGAGAGAGAGAGAGAGAGAGAGGGAAGTAGAATAACCATATACTTTTCCAGGAGAGACTAACGTGATACTGTTGTTGGTAAGAGTTGTTCCGTCGAATTTCACGGTAATAGGGAGTCCTTAGGAAATTGTACTAGTTGTCATTACATACATCTATTTTATATCCGTAATATTCACATCTTCAAACAGCTTGCTTGAATTATTTGCTGTGAAATTGTAGCAGTATTGTAACCTTGTAATTTGTATTGAAAACTGATAACAATGTTCGTTTTAACAACTTCTGTCATCGTTCTTGAGTCATTGATTATGCCACAAAATACGCAGTTAACATGAGAACTCACTCGATTATTGATTTGAGAAAGTAATAAAGGTCATTCAAGCCTGCTGTAATTCACTGATCATGAGTAAGCATGCGTTGTAGGGAAGTTTATTTATAATTTATTTTTTTTTTTTTCAAAAAAGAGCAATCTTAAACGTCATAACCAAATCATACCACTACCAAGACACGATCAAACGCTTGCTACCAAACACAGCAGACTAGTGCAAGCGGCAATAGTACATAATGAGGCTTTGAAATATATCATGTAAGTAAATTTACTTGAATTATTTTAATCTGTTTAATATTCGTATAATAAAAGAACTGGTAGAATAGAGCATTCAGATGACCATAATTTGTTTTTTTTTTCTTTACTTGGTAAGTCAGTATAAGTGTAATAATAACATCACATTTAAACAACATTAATTTGCTAATCAGTCTTAACTCTTGTCTCGAAATTACCAATCAGAGTATGGGTCACTTAACACATTCATATCTTTTTACTTCAACTGAAAGGAAGAAAAAATATTCTTTCATTTTTCGAATGAAAATATAGTTTCGTAACATCAAAAAAATTATATATTTTTTCTCTTCATATGCTCAATACATTAAAAAACAGTTAATGAATCCCTGCGTTCGTATCGTTAAGCAACCTTTCCTAACCTCTGGATCCACCCTGAATTACTGGCCTGTAGAGGATCTTTGTCTCTCCGTGTTCTTTAGTGACTTTTTTACTGGGTTGTCATCATCTCCCCATAATGGCATTTACCATAACTCAATGCATTTTTTCCACATATTTTTTCCGTATTCTAGATTTTAAAACATTTTCCACCTGATCTTCTGGTCTCTTCTATGCTTATTCCTCCTATCGATAAAAATAAATAAATAAAGAAAATACTGATCAATGTCACTTTTTTGGAGGCTAAATTATCTTGATTATTTCATAAGCATGTGTATTAAACAAAGGTAGCAGAGACTGCAAATGCATTGACACTTTGCATATTTACATGTCACAGAAGGAAGAGTGACTATAAAAAAAAACTATTTTACGACTACGTGATTTTATTTACATTGCGAACAAGAAAAATTAGCATAATATTATCCATATCTCACACTAATAACTGCTAATGCCAAGTATTTTCGCATGCTTAAAAAGATTTACTTTTTCTTAACTTTTTTTTTTATTACAGCATGATCACAAGTACACCGGCAGAAAGATTTTACGTTGCATGAAAGGAAAATGCTTTTTAAGTCCCATGGATCGTAAGATTTTGTTGTTAATGAATAGTTTACGC
The DNA here is from genome assembly GCF_015104395.2 of Macrobrachium nipponense. NCBI lineage: Eukaryota > Metazoa > Arthropoda > Malacostraca > Decapoda > Palaemonidae > Macrobrachium > Macrobrachium nipponense. The sequence goes on along the minus strand of NC_087209.1, from coordinate 39,740,044 downwards.
CCCATTTTTTTTTACCGAGTAAAATAAGTATTCTGCGGAGTGGGATAGCTTTTATCGAATTGAAGTTAGCAGAAACATTATACTACATCAAGATCTTCAACGCCATTCATCTATAACCCAGAGATTATATATATATATAAAAGTATTGTGTTGATTTTAGAAGCGAATGAAGACCAGTGTCCTGTCAGCTTGGTGGAATGAATGTAAAATGACATGATCCTAAGGTTTTAGTTTTAATGGAAACTTTCATCTGGCATTTTCTATAACTGTTCAACCAAATTCCAGAACTGCCATTCAGAATCATCGTCGTATTTTGAACTTTACCACCAACAGATTTTTGTCGATATTTTCATGCGATTACATTTTTTTTTTTTTTTTTTGGAACGAGACCTATCCTAAAACAATTTATTAATCTCAAATGAATAATCATTAATAAGTTTTTTTAGTGAGTCCATGAACAAGCTCTATTTCTACTTCCGTCCCTGAAAATGTTAGGAGTGCGAAATATAAATGCATTTATCCTCAACGGATCTATCTCATTAGCAAGAGTAATCACGGACGACGCCTCAATTAGTCCTAACGTAAGATACACTAATTGGTAATCTAATGAGAAATATGCTATTTCGTCCATATCACAGATCTCCCCTTTAATTAGAGCGCATTACTTGAGGTCATGTAAACACTTCATAGTCACACTTATCATACTTATATGTTAAGATAAAAACAACTCTCTCTCTCTCTCTCTCTCTCCCTCTCTCCTCTTCTCCTTTACTCTCTCTCGTCTCTCTCTCTCTCCTCTCTCTCTCTCTCTCTCTCTCTCTCTCATAATTAAAAAGCACTGGAGTATCAAATGGTAATATGAGCTAAATCAGGAAGGCCAGTTTTCAAAGTCGTTCAGCTAATTAGGGGAATCTTCATGTCGGCGGCATTCCTCAGTGTAATGGAGCGTTAATGGCACATTTCGACAAAAGATTCATGGACGGTTTTCAGGACAAAGGCAAAGCCTCAGGGGCAAAACAGGCAGTTTTGCATGGCAAGCAACGCAAAATCTCCAGAATTCTAAGATCTTACTTAATCTTTGTGCCAAAGGGAAGAGTTGTCGCGAAATTCGCCGGATCACGTGCCACACACACAGATCTATATATATATATATATATATATATATATATATATATATATATATATATATATATATAATATATATATATATAGAACTGTGTGTGTGAGTGTGTGTGTGTGTGTGTGTGTGGGACCCGGTGAATTTCGCGACAACAATACATCGACACGCTCAGTTTATCGAATGCACAATTCAACGAAATGATAATTATAGTAAAGCTCTAGTAAATTGCCGCGGCCCTAAATCACCAAATTAGGTTTGATTAATAAGCAGGTGGGCGAGGTGGAGAGTTAAGACCTTGGTAGGACACTCGTTTATAATTAGCCAACAATCAAGTATGAAAGAGCCGAAGCACTTAATCACCGAATTAGCTTGAGTTTCCAAGTAATACTATTGTATTTCCTATTCCCGTTAGCAATGCAAATTATTTAGAATATAAAATTTTTTTCGCTATTTAGTCTATCGTGCCTTTTCAGTTTATAGAATTGGATAAAGTAAAGAAAAAGCTGATTAGTGATGGCAATTTCTTTTAGAAAGACAAATATAGGAAATGTGACTAATATCACAAGACAAAGTACAAAGCGCGAGTAACTACGTGTCACGACGAAATTGTGAAGGAAACGAATGAACATAATCATTTATGCGACGCAGACGATAGTGAAGCACAGAAAATTGCGGAAAAATTCAACATTTTCCACAGAAGCACCTCGTGCACTACTATCGAATTGAATGAATATAGTATTTAGACCAAAGACCCAACACTGGGACCTATGAGGTCATTCAGCGCTGAAACGGTAATTGAGAGTAAAAGTTTTGGAAGGTGTAAGAGGGGAGAAACCTCCCAGTTGCGCTATAAATCAATTATTAGGAGAGGGTAGAGAATAAGATGGAAGAGAGAGAAAATGAAAGGAGGTGCAGTAAAAGAAATGGAAGGGGTGATAGCTAGGGACCGAAGGCACGCTGCAAAGAACCTTAAGTAATGTCTACAGTACAACACATGAGGGTGCACTGACGGCACTACCCTCCTACGGGTTGCACTGCTATCAAACGAACTTAAGGATTGCAGTGAAGTAACTGCTGGTAAACTTCCGAAAACACAGACAACGAAAAGAGCAATGCCAGCACTTCTACAGCGCCTAAGTGAATTGGCTTTTTCAAACGAATATACGAAAACGGTTAAAGGCAACGAATTTTTAATGTTTGAATCTGGGCCAACTGAATATCGCATATAATATTTTTTTGCCACTGCGCGTAATACTCATCACCATTGGTATGGTGACGGAAGTTCAAACCCGTTCCACTGTTATCTTAGTATCTTCTACTTACATACATTTTATGGATTTGAGGGAAATATTGCTATTATGCTCGTCTGTGGCTTACTACCCGATAAGTCAGAAACAACTTACCATAATCTACCAGAGATGATTAAGGTAATACACATTTTTCGTCTCCTTCCTCGATAACTCTTGATTTTGAACCAGCAATGATAGAGGCATGCAAAAAAAGAATCCTCAAACGTGCTATTAAAAGGATGTTTCTTCCATTTTTCTCAATGTATCTTTCATGTCATACAAGCTAATGGACTGAAAAGAGGATATGAAGCGGAATCAGATTTGGCTCTAAACCTCTGTTCTTTGCCGGCATTAGCATCTGTGCCTGTTAATACGATTGTCAGTGCATTTGAATCATTATGTGATACAAATATCTTGCCATGCGAAGCTGAAGCTGCAGTGGACTATTTTGGAGATATGTGGATAGGGCGTCCTGACAGAAAAAACCGTCGCAGACCTCTGAAGTTTGAGGTCCAGATGTGGAATGTTTACGAAACCGTTTTAAATTCTTTACAGAGGACAAATAATTCTGTTGGAAGTTGGCTAAGGACATTTGAAACGCAGGTTGCTGGCCACCACCCTAATACCTGGAAGTTTTTCGACTGCTTGAAGAAAGAACAAAACTATAATGATGTAAAAGTGGATCGATACTTAGCTGGCACTTCATCTCGACCACCAAGAAAGAAATATAAAAAAATATTGTAGAAAGATAACCTTCATTAGCAACGTCATTAAATATTTGTGGGCAATAGCCCATAACCTAGCTTTCTGATTTTAAATAAACTAATTCATAGATTTTTATACATCTTAGTAATTCTGTTTGTGATTCTTTCATGTATTTGTGTTTTTCATGTTTTTTTAATTTGCTCATTTCGAAATTTCGGTTTTAATGTTATTTTTACGTTTCTTAACTACTCTGCTAATTACAGTACAGTAGTTTCTGTTTTTGGTTTACTGTTACTACCTCATTACTTTTAGAATTATCAAAGAATATATTATCTGTAACATTCTTATTAGGTATTTTAGCTACTCATTTACGTTGTTTGTGGTCATTTGCTGTAGGTGGAGTTTCTGTATATAACTGCCAAAAACAATAATAGTTTTATTATTCTAAATTTTCCAAAACATCCTATGGCTATTGCTTATAGTTTTAAGTTTAGTTTAAACTAAATTTTTCGTCTTTAATGGCATTGTGGGTTAAGAATTTTAACAATTCTGAATAAATACTATTTTCTTCATCAAAGATAAAATTATGCTAAATAAACGATCAAATATATTTCAAATTAGAATAATTTCTTCCCTTAATTTCTTCCCTTAATTATTGATGATTAAGAGTATATTCAATAAATTGAGTGTGTCGATGAATTGTTGTTGATGAATTCCCGGGAAATTCGCACATACATACACTTGCAAGATTACTCAAACCAGTATTCACTAAACAGGATACGAAATCCACATTGTGTGGAATCGTACCACAATACCTTAAACCAAGGTGTGCAAAACCAATTCAGGGCGTGAAAATAAACACTTGAGAAAAATTACTTAATTTGATTGTTATGGTAATTGCTTCATAGCAAGGAATTAAGAGTTAAAGGAAAGGAAAATGCATCTTCGAGAAGTTCTGCAGCAAGGGGGCATTCGCGCAGGTGTTGGAGGTGCCTGTTCTCATGATTGTTCTAGAATCGGCAGGAGTGTTGTGGAACTTGACAGGCGCCGACGTGACATGAGAAACGCCGCGATCTCTGATGCAGTACCTCGTCTAGATTCTTCTAAAAAGTTCCGGTAATCTCAGGAGTCTGTGACGTTCGCCGTAGTCCCCGCCCCCAGGTCACCTTATAAATACGACTGACGAAGTAGGAGAGAGAAGAGATCATCAGTAAGAGCCACAGATCAGATTAGCAGCGAGAGATCAGCAGCAGAGATCGTCAGTGAGAGATAAGAGAAAAAGGAGCCAACGAAGGATCAGAGAGGAAAAGTCGCTCGAGAGTTGGTTGAATTCTGGTCAAGTCATCGTCAGGAGTGGAGACCACCGAGGCATTTCAACATAGAGTAAGACTTCAGAGAAGAAAGATTCTGCAGGAGGTTTTGAGAAGTTCGTGCCCTTCGAGTATCAATAATAGACATTATTTTCTGCAATACGGAGTCAAGAAGATGTCTGCAATCGAAGTTCTCCCTTTGTGAAGTCATCGCTTGAAGTCGCAAAACTGGCCAGCAAGTATTTGAATTACCTCACTTCTTCCCCAGTTTACGCATTGTAAGATTTTGCCTTTTTTTATGTAAATAGGAGACACCATTCTGCATTTATCTTTGTTAGTAAGCTTGTAAATAAGCCCGTGTTGTGTAAGTGTTTCTTTCTATATTCGTATCCCCAGTTTCAACTGTTGGTGTTGAATTCTTTTTGTTTATTTTCATATCGAATCTGAAGCGGACCTCTCTCGGTTCGTAACATTGATACATAAATATCCAGCCAGAAATAACACCAGAACCTCGAAATAAACAAGTAATATAAAAACTAAATATCCTTAATTGAACACAAAGCAAAATTTAATTACCCATTTAACGACAGAATGCAACACTGTCAAACACAAAAAGGACGGTGTCCAGAAAGGAGATGGCAGACATTAAAGAAAGAATAACCTGACATATACTCTAATGTATCCCATGGTGGTCTTTAAAATAAAGCCGTGATCTCCTCAGCTTATTAATAGATCTCCACTTATGGAGACTAACACTGGGTGGTGGGCAGATAAGGGCCCAACTACAGCGCCAGATATATCTCCATCAATGCACATGCCATAATCCAAGTAAATAGCTGTGAATTCAACATATGTAAGAGGGGTATAATAAACGCTGTACCATTGGACAGTAGGGTCCCCTTGGTTTTATGGCTGAACTAGGTGCACAACGGAAAGAACAGTAGATAATTCCTGAAGCTGCAGGCAAGGGCAGATCCAATATATGTTCAGGATGCAAATTTCCTTCAGGCAGGGAATCAATCAAAAACAGCGGTCAAAGCAGGTTAGTCAAGTGTCCAAGGGAAGACCCAGAAATCAACTGCCTCAAACTCCCACAGTAGCAATACACTATCCCTCGGCCACCCGAGGCAGGTGTGGGAAGCCACACACCCTCAAAGCACACAAAAAAAACAGTCGTTAGCCAAATCGGTAAACAATTAAACCACCAGAGAGGAGGAAAACGAGCTAGCAAAATAACACATTTAACATTGAAGATTTAACCAATAATAGCATTAGTCAAATTAAATGTCAACAAGATGACACCTCCTCTCCCGATGGAATTTTAAAAAATCAATTACATTAAAATTAATATTTTGAAATTCTAATGCAAAGATATAAAATAATCAAATGCTTTAACAATAATAATCAATCGACAGAAATTCTCATTAAGAATAATACACTTACAAAACATGGTAATTGAAAAAAAGGATGGGTTGGCAAAGAAACGAGGACCCAGCTTACACTAAAGGAACTAAAACTATCAAAATGTCATTTATATACAATGGAGGATCTATAACACAGAAAGCCTTAAAATCTAACACCAAACAATTTTTTTTTACCCAAGACCTTCAGAGCTCTCACATAAGTATATAACTAAGAGCTACACTACTCAAATCCGGATTCTCCACATTTGTTCAAAAGCCATACCTAATTTTGCACTCACTCAAAGTTGTCTCACTTTGTTTCATATCGCTCATTGTAATAATATTCAACGAACAATAGTCCAGTCTATATCACAGTGGCAGCACACACTAGATCACTATAAAAATATCCTACTGAATACACACACCTTCACTGGACAACACAGAGAAAACTAACACAGATGTCCAACAAAAAAATTTTGTGAAGCATGGTTATGCATGAAAACATAGAATGCCCAGATTAGTAGCCATCCATTTAATATAAACTCTCAGATTAGTACCCTAAGCACGAAATTAATCACCTAACCGTGTTGTACCACATTCCAACGACTACCAAACACCAAAATCCTTGTGTACAACACATATCAGTAGCACAAAGGCTATGATATTAGCAACCTTTATCCCAAACCACTTATTCCATAATGCATTATAACATATCACCAATCTTCATTAAAACTAACATTGCCATAAAATTCGAACGATTGTCATCTTTTACCTTCACCTATAGCCTTATCTTAATATTAATACACTCATATACTCCTTAAAATAAACATCTAAGCACCTACTTCAACAGTACGCACATTAGCGTGAGTGTTTCCTTCTCGACCGTCGAATATTTCCATTGAGTGGAAGTCACCTGCATCGAAAAGAACGCAACTGGGGGAGAAACACCTTGTTTGTCGTTCTGTAATAAGACCACTCTGACACTGAGATGTATCACTGTTGTGCACAATGACATTATTGAGACGCCTCACAATTGCACCCCAGCCTGGATAATTTTAAAATCATTCTAAGGCGAACAATGTCCAGTCTGATCACCCGAGTGAGAAATAGCAGCAATTCGCTCATACAAAGCATCCTAAGGAGTGAGGCAAGATCTTAATTGGGGGAAAGATGGAACATTGAGGCGTTTGTTCCCTAAATGACTTAACCTCTATTTTTGCAGTGTCATCTGCAGAAACTGTCATCATTATTGTAATATTTCTACGATTATTGTTGTTACTGGTACTTCCTTTTTTTTCATTATTACTGTGAATATTATCAGTATAGAGTTTTGCTGCATTCAGTTTTTGTATTCAGCCCTCTGGACCTGACTACTGTAACCACCTAAGGTTCCTAACTGGAATCTAATTATATGCAATCTGTTCACTAATTCTACCTTGTGTTAGGGGTGTAAAAATACTACTACCGTAGGTCCTGCATGTTGTAAAAGGCAACTAAAAGGACAGCTGCTGAATTGCAGTCTTACTTTTTTAGTAAAAGGATAGGCCCACCACTAATAACTGTGGAAACTGCTGCCTTGCAGTCCTACTTTTTAGTAAAAGGCCAGGCCCACCGCCAATAACTGTGGAAACTGCCTTACAGTCTTACTTTTTAGCAAAAGGCTAGGCCTACCGCCAATAAATGTGGAAACTGCTGCCTTGCAGTCTTACTTTTTAGTAAAAGGCTAGACTGACCACCAAAAACTGTGGAAACTGCTGCCTTGCAGTCTTACTTTTTAGTAAAAGGCTAAGTTCACCACCAATAATTGTGGAAACTGCTGCCTTGCAGTCTTACTTTTTAGTAAAAGGCTAGGCCCACCACCAATAACTATGGAAACTGCTGCCTTGCGGGTGGACTTTTTAGTCAAAGGCGAGGCCCACTGCCAATAACTGTGGTTGATGACAGCAAAGGGAAGCGGTTGTAAAAACCACTTTGCCAAATAATAAACCATGCCTGATGTAAGGAAAGGCATATCAGGCAACCGACCCCTTAGTGTAGGGATAACGGTGGGAAAGAAGAATCTGTTCACTAATTGTTACAAGTTTTTTCTTTCTTTCTTTTTACTATTCTCAATATTACTACTGTTATTACTATCATTTTGAATATACTACTTTTATACTACTCCTGCAACTGTGTGGACAGTGCAGATGAATCTTTATTTTTACTGTTATTTAATATATCTACATTGAGATTCAGGGCCTCTGTAACACGATTTTTTGGACTTTGCTCCTTATCAAAGCATCGGATATAGCTGAAAGTTGACATATGCATATTTTACAACCACACACAAATTTTGGCAGCATTATCAATGACCTAAACCTCATAGTTTTAATTTTTATACAGTAAAAATTATCCAGCCGATGCCATGGCCAATGATTACGAGCCAAGAGTCGAAAAACATTCATTACGTAAGCAAGGTAAACAACATTTGACGAAATGTTTGCCCGCCCATTCACCAGACAGAAACTCATTCACCTTATTCCATCTGCTCTGAAACCCATAGCAGTCAATAATGGCTAACAGGATTTGGAATTTTCCCCGTGGTTGCAAAACTGCATTTGTCTTACGACTTGCAACATTTTACAATCAAGAGAAAGCCCGTGGCCATGACAAAGACTTTATGAATGTCGGAACGATACATAGATGTGGGTGGGGTATCTGTGCTAGTGTAGTAATACTACTGTAGTAATAGCAGTAATATACATGAATTAAACGTTTAGGCCAACTGCTGGGATCCTTGAGGATCATTTAGCACTTCTTGCAACTACTCGAGAAATGAGTTTTTATGCCATAAGTTAAATTTTCTAATCCAACAATGCCCATGATAGCCTTCAGTATTATCCTGAATTATAACAAGGCCAAAATGGGTGGAGCCTCATGAAGGTCATTGTTGCCAGAGGTCTAGCCTTCGTTACGTATAGCCAATCATCCATCGAGAAAGAGGGAAGAAATGCTGTCAGAAGTTACGTAACGAGTGCGTTCGAAACCCTTTCTCTGAGTAAGTTGGCCCGTCTTCAAAAAAAGTCACTTTTACATTTTAAGTACCAAATTTATTCAACCTACGTAATGCAGAATACAGTCAAAATTTATGTGTAGATATAATGTTTATTCTGAATAAGCGTTATATTTATGAAATACATAGATAAAAAGTTATTGCGAAAAAATCGTGTTACAGAGGCCCTGAATCTCATAGTAGAAAAGAAGAGATATTTCGAGCAATATCATTATTGACTAAAACATCTTATTGCCCTCAATATGGGAAAGTGTCTTGTGTTTAAAATCTGTGATTCTCTCTGTCCATTCATATGTTATAAAATATATCACAAAAGTATATTTCCTTTGTAAAATTTTCCTCACAAATAGCATAAAGAAGCGCTTAAACTATTACTCTTATTTTCTATGACATGATTTGTATATATTCCAAGCTCCTTTTGTGTCAAGAACATCCGGAAATTCCTTTGACGATGGCTCTATCATATGCTTTAAAACAATTTTCCAGTACTTTTCTTCAAAATCCTCTTGGGCACATTCTTTCTGTTATTCCTTTCATGTCTCTGTCCAAAGGCAGGATTACACATCCCCTTTAGAATATAGAATATGACCGCTTTTCTTCTCTCTCTCTCTCTCTCTCTCTCTCTCTCTCTCTCTCTCTCTCTCTCTCTCTCTCTTGCTCCGTCATTTTCTAAGAAACAGCAAGTGTGTTAAAGAAACTTCATTCAATGAATTATTCAACTGTATTATATTATTTAGATATAAAAGATATTCAGGGTTAGCAGAAAATATTTATTCCTTCTCTATTGTTAATTTTCTGCGAATAAGTTCGTGTTAGTATGGTACTTTGTAGTCATTGTACTTTTCAGTAATAGTTTATCTATAAACAAAGAGAAATGACAATAAAATGAAATACAATGTTTATTTACTTGATTCACGTTTTGAAAATCCTCCACAGTGTCTCATGACCAATTTTCTAGTTTGTAAAAGAAAACAAACGAGATGGCTTTTCGTCTGTCCGTCCGCCCTCGTATCTTACAAACTATTGAAGCTAGAGGGCTGCAAATTAGAGAGTTGGTCATCTACCCCACAATCATCAAACATACTAAATTGCATCCCTCTATTTTCAGTAACTTTTATTTCATTTAAGGTTAAAATTGGCCATGATTCTGCGACTGGCACTTGGGCTGTGACTGAAAGTTTCATGAGCCACGACTAAGTTTTTGGGCCGTGGCTGAGCTTGTCACAGAGCATTATACACTGTACAGAAAACTAGATTTCTCCGAACAAAATTTTGTTTGGTGCATATTCTTTTTTTTTCTTTCTTTTTTTTTACACTAACGTCATAATCAATAAGGTTAATCAAATTTATGTTTATACCCGTACTATT
>NC_087209.1:39712297-39724797 GCF_015104395.2 Macrobrachium nipponense | reverse complement strand
AAATTAATTAAAGGGCATCACTCCATCAACAACATTAAAAGTAAGTATTTCCCTGATTTCAGAAGTCTAAGTATTTCACTGGTTCTAACTCACAACAAGTAAATTGAAGGAAAACAGCTCAATTACCACTTTATGTTTCTACCTAAGCAAATCATATAATCACTCACTTATAATGGTGAAAAAGAAAACACTTATAAAATTTTAAATACAAAATTTTTTTTATTAAACACCAAATTTATAAGTGAAATTCACAATATCAGGGAAATGTACTGTTACTTGAAAACAAAGCAAAGTTTAATAAATTCTTGAATTAATTAAGTAAAATTAAATCATAATTAATTTATTACAAAATTTAAGAAAATTATTCAATCAAAATTCAAAAGTGTTAGGCAATAATTAAAATTTGGAAATTTAATTCACAAGTGCTAAACAACACTAAAACTTGAAAAGAATTCTAAGTAAATGCAAATTAATTCACAATTGTTAAACTTAATTAAATGTGCAACAATTAATTAATGAAAACAACTAAGTTATTAAATTGTGAATGCAAATGAAAACACATCACAGAAAAATATGGAAAATACCGAAATTGCAAAAAGCACTAATCACACAGAACATAAAAATAAAAACACACACTTTAATAAGAAAATGGATAAATAAAAAAAAAAAACTCTTCAATACGAAAATGGATAAATGCACAAAAAATAACTTCAAATGAAACAAACACAAAACACAAACATTTGCGTGTAAAAATTTAAACTTGTTTCATGAAGCCACTGTAACTATTAGTTGCCACTAATAAACTTAAAATAAGAAGTTACCTTGGTACCAATTTTCTTTCTGCTGTAGTTAACTCCAAAAATTTCACCAACTCACAATATTTCTCATAAGAAAAGGCGCCGTTGCACACGTGTACAATATTTGTTCAGATTCCACAAAAAGCACTAAATAATACTAAATAACTCTAAGAAATCCGAAATCTAAAAGTTACGAGTGACCATTCAGTAAGTTATGTTAATGTAATGTTAAGTATGGTGAGGGAGAGAGAGAGAGAGAGAGAGAGAGAAGAGAGAGAGAGAGAGAGAGAGAGATATCTAAACATAGTGAGGATCTAAGTCTGAATGAATATTTCTTCCTTACGGAAGCTGGACAGTGGATTTTACTTAAAACGTTTTGGGCATGCGAAAGATGATGCAATCCTTCTAGAAGCTTCTAATATGACGTAACTTTACAGAAAAAACATGAATTCTCCATGTGGTGATCGACAAAGAAGTACGCGTCTGAAACCAGTCATGTGTGTTGTATGCTCAACAAAGACATGTACTCGTCGAAACAGAAGTCCCTTATCAAACGTGATGACATGTATCCACAACAAAATGGATATCTCGAGTTCCTCTAAGCTAAGGTGTTCACATATTACAGAAACAATTCTATCTTGGAATGGACAAAGTTAATCTCTCTCTCTCTCTATTTACATTCTACGTTATATACTTTTAATTTATGTTGTGCAAAATCTGAACATACATTTCAAGACATCCTAAAGCTCTAAACTAAATAAGAAATCTGAAAATGTTGCAGAACTCTTTTTTTTTTAACATTTCATACAGTAAAAGAAAAGATATATTTGTTGTGAAAGTAGCAGCATATAATATACCTCCTCCCAGAAGATTGGTTATCATGGTGTTGAATCCAACGATTTGCAACGGGATAAATAATCAGCAACTACACTGTTTTTGCCACTAATGTGCTGCACTCTTAAGTTATACTGTTGCAAGCACAAAGACCACCTGGTCAGTCTTTGATTATGGTTTTTCCTTCTCTGGATAAATGATAGTGGATTGTGATCAGACAACACTAAAATTTCTTCATTCCTAGGTCTGTTCACACACACTTCATAATTTTTCAATGCTGTGATTAAGGCTAAAGTTTCCTTTTCAATTGTCGAGTATACTCTCTGATGTCTTTTCAGTTTTGAAGACATGAAGCACACATAATGGTAGATATTATTTTCATCTTCTTGAAGTAGAACAGCTCTAATTCCACAGTCAGAAGCACCAACTTGTATCACAAATTTCTTGTTGAAGTCTGGAGCTTGAAGTACTGGTTTTGAAGTTAAAATGGCTTTTACCTTCTCAAAGGATTCTTGACACTCTGTAGTCCAAACAAACTTAACTTTCGGACTAGTTAAGTCTGCCAAGGAAGCTACTATGGAAAGAGAAATTTGGGCAGAAACGATGACAGAATCCAGCCATGCCTAAAAATCTCTGTAGCTGTTTCCTGGTAGTAGGTGGGGTAGCCTTACGGATACCTTCTACATTAGCATTTACTGGAGCGAAAAGGCCTTTCCCAACTTCAAACCCAAGATACTGCACAGTTGCCTTTCTAAACTCACTCTTCTCTAGGTTGACTGTTAGTCCTGCTTCTTGTAGCTTCTTGAAAACTTTCTTCAGAATCTTCATATGTTCTTCCCATTTTGTAGAGTAAATCACTATGTCATCCAGGTATACACCTATTCCTTCTATCGATCCTAGCAGTTGTTCCATCACTCGTTGGAATGTTGCAGGTGCATTCATCAGACCAAAAAGCGGAACAGTATACTGATACAGTCCAAAAGCTGACAGCAACTTTGCATTCTCATCTAAGGGAATTTGATAATATCCTTTTAACAAGTCTATCTTGGAAACAAACTTAGCTTGTCCTGTATTATCAAGTAACTGATCTATGAGAGGCAAAGAATAATTGTCAGCCTAACTGAACGAATTCAGTTTCCTATAATCAGTACACATTCTAAATGAACCATCAGGTTTCTTCAATAACAGACATTGAGAACTGAAGTGACTTGAACTGGGTTCTGCTAATCCATGTTGCTGCAAATACTCAACTTCCTTCTTCAAAACATCTTGATGATAAGGTGATAAGTGATAGGTTCTTTACTTGAAGAGTTTTCCATCCTCTTGAATCTTGATCTCATGTTTGGTCAGATCAGTAAGCCTAGGTACATCTGCTAAAATTTCTGTGAAACTTCTAATTACTTCACTTAAGTCTCACCTTATTCAACACTCAGATGTTTCAGTTTATCCTCCAAATTTTCCAAAATTGAAGAATTATTCATCTTGCTTTCAGCTCCCAATTCGTAGCCATCATCATCTGTAGATGAAGTTGTTTGGTTATTGACACAGTTACAGTTTTAGTTTTGGAGAAATGAGGTTTCAAGAAGTTCACATGTGTCTTCCTTTGTTGTCTTCTTCTTTCTGGTGTTTCAATCACGTAAGTTCTATCACTTAACTTCTGAATTATCTTGTAAGGACCTTGAAATTTATTAGTGAGGGGAAATCTATTGACATGTAAGAACACTAACACTTGTAGACCAATACTCAAACTTTTTAGCTTAGTCTTAGCATCATATCTCCTTTTCATTTTCTCTTGGCTTACTTTCAAATTTTCTAAAGAGTATTTTCTAATCTCTTTCCACCTTTTCCTTAAATTCTTCACATATTCCCCTTGGCTTTCATCTTGATTTTCTTCCCAGTTTTCTGCAAGAATCTCCAACAGTCCTCTAATTTCTCTACCAAAAATCATCTCATTAGGTGAACATCTCATACTTTCTTGATAAGCACTCCTAACTTCAAACAACATTAATGATAAACCAACTCCCATTCTCTTCTTGACTCAGAACAATACTTTGTCAGCATACTTTTCAATGTTTGGTGGAACCTTTCCAAGGCACCTTGAGTTTCTGGATGATAAGCAGTGGATAACTATCGTTTCACTCGAAACAAATTCTTCACTTCCTGAAATAACTTGGAAGTAAAGTTGGTTCCTCTATCACTTTGTACTATTTCTGGTATACCAAACTTTGAGAAAAACTCCACAAGTTTTTCAGCAACTATCTTGGCAGATGTTTCTGACAAGGATCGCCTCTGGATATCTTGTCACAGGAAACATTAATGTTAACAAATACTCATTTCCCTTCTTTGTCTTCGGCAGCGATCCAAACATGTCTATAATCACTTTGCTGAAGGGTTCTCCTCTAACTTCTATAAGTTGTAGGGGGGTTTTCTTGATGGATTTATTTGGTTTTCCAGCTGTCTGACAGGTATGACACTCACAACAGGACCTGCTAACATCTTTGTGAAGTCCAGGCCAGAAAAAATATTTCATGATCTTCTCCAAAGTCTTCCTGATTCCCATATGTCCAGACTCATTAACTACTGCTATCACTTGCTTTCTCAATGGATATGGAATCAAAATTTGATGGTATTCACCCCGTACAGCACATCCTGGTATATCTGTACGTCTATACTTCCTCGTCAGCAAATCTTCCTTCAGATAATAACAGGTAGGAGTTTGTTATATCTCTTCTCGATTAACAACTCTGAAGAACAAATCAGCTAACGATGCATCCTTCATCTGCAAGTCAATTATCTTCTCTCGTGTCACTTGACCGACTTCAAGGGTTGAATTCTTGATATCTGTTAACTCAGCTACTGTAGTTTCACCACTGTCTTCAAGAACACTTTGACTACTCAGAGTCTCTTCAGGAACCACAGGTTCTTCTTCTTCGCCGTCGTTGTCTTCTTCTTCATGGGAAATCTCTTCTTGGTCAGCACTAGGGGAAACATCACTTCCCTGGAACAATTCTTCTAAGCACAAAGATCCTTCACTTGATCCTTCTTGGGTGTGTAAATCCTCAGTTTCTTCACTTGCAGTCGTAGTCCTCTTCATACTTCTGGTAGTTACACAACTAGGAAACAGATGGGGTTTATTCTTATCCAACTCTACCATAGGACTAAACCTCAATGGTTTGTCTGTCACTACAGGACAAGGAATAAATGGCACATCACCAACTTCATTCCCCAACAGAACATGTACACCTTCCACAGCCAGCGAGTCCTTTACAGCAAAATGAACATTCCCTGTCACCAATTAACATGACAGGTGTAAGCGGCATATAGGAGTTACTTCCTCTCCTCCTATACCCTTCAAAATAACTGAATCTCCTGTGAGACTCTTCTCCAACTGAGGGTGAGCACCACGTACTACCACACTATGGTTACTCCCTGTATCACGTAATATATTGACTGGTACCTGCACACTTCCTCCTTGAGTTGACAGCATACCATCATAGATATATGGCTTAAAAGCCTCCACACTGCTAAGCCACTCACTGCTTGAGGTTACATTTCCACTAGTTGCTAAGCATTCAGCGTGTTTAGTTTCAGTCTTCTCTGGAGTTTGATTCTCTCCCACACTGCTCGTCATAGTTTGTTTCACTTGGTCACCTTTCACTGCTTGACCAACTGGCTTTGACAGCTGTTGATTCTAGTAACACTCTTGACTGAAGTGTCCCACTCTTCCACACTTGAAACAGACAACATTAGGTTTCTGTAACTGTCTTGAAAAACTGGATGTGGATTTCACATTAGCATGCTGCGGTGTATTACCATGTGTACTCTTGGTAGTATCACTTGTAGGTTTCCCAATAAATTTGTTCCTGATATTTGGATAAGACTTAAAACCTGGGCGTTGTTGATTCTGGTACTTGACATTGTAATTGTGTTTGCTAATAATTATATTGTAATCTTCACTCAGTGTAGCAGCTTTGTCAAGTTTCTTAACCTCTCTCTCTCTCTCTAATAGCCTCTTATATTTTCAGGAATTCCCCTAAGATACTGTTCAACAACAAGTAATTCTTCTAACTCATCAAAAGATTTAACTTTAGCAGCTTCTAACCAACGTTTAAAACACCTTCTCACTTTGTAAGCATAATCTAAGAATGTTCCCTTCTCATCTTTTCTTAAATTTCTGAATCTTCATTGTAGTACTGTGGGGTCATCTGGTAAACTTGTAGCACACTGTGTTTAAGTACCTTGTAGTCTTTACACTGATCAGCTGTTAAGGCTAGATAAGCACTTCTCCCTTTACCAATTAAGACATTTTGTAGCAAAACTGACCATTTATCTTCTGGCCATCCCATACCTGAAGCCACTTTCTCAAAGTGATCAAAAAACTCATCTAGAGCTTCTTCAGTAAACTTAGGGATTAACTTCTGTACTTGTACTACAACAAATACGGGGTCTTGATTACCTTGGTTAGGGTTAGATGGTGTTACAGGTATTGTGGATCTAGCTCATATCAATTCCATCTCCCTTTCATGTCATGCGACTTCTCTTTCCTCTTTTATCCTTTCTCTTTCCTCTCCTGCTACTTTTTCTTCTTCTCTTTCTCTTCTTTCTTGTTTTTCCCTGTCTACTCTTTCTCTTTCAGCTTGCATTCTCTCTTTTTCAGCCTGCATTTTCAGCTTAATCAAATATTCTTCTGCTTCAAGCTCTAACTCTGCATCCCTTTTCTCTTTCTTTTCTTCTTGCTTATTCATAAGATCAGCACATGCTACATTCAACAACTCTTGAGCCAATTCTAACTCATCTTCATCAGTTATTCTACCAGAGTCTATCAATGATTCCATAGCAATACATCTTATTTGTGCCTTTACCATACTAGTAGACACATAACCACCAGATTTCACTTGGATGGAAGGGGCTGCAAACATTTCCTGAACCTTGAACTGAGCCATTTTCTCTAAGTTATTAACTAACAATTCAATACAATAAATGCAAAACAATAACTATATGGTCACTCTCCTAACAAAATATATCCCTAATACCATCAGTAGAGACTAGAGTGATAATGTACTCTGTTTTCCCGGGTCTCTGGGCACCATTAATATTTGTGACGAAGTATCTGGTTACTACACTTACCAATCATTAATTGTTACCTCACAACAGCCAGACACCTGAACCTTCATCACAGGTACTAAACCACTGAATACTCTAAAGGCAACAGTGATCCCTTAAACAGCTTACCAGTATTGCAGAAAATCAGACTAAGTTCATTAAAACAGGTGGGAGGTAATCTTATGTGTAATTAAATTAATTAAAGGGCATCACTCCATCAACAACATTAAAAGTCTAGGTATTTCCCAGATTTCAGAAGTCTAAGTACTTCCCTGGTTCTAACTCACTTCAAGTGAATTGAAGGAAAACAGCTCAATTACCACTCTATGTTTCTACCTAAGCAAATCATATAATCACTTACTTATATTAGTGAAAAAGAAAACACGTATAAAAATTTCAAATACAAAAAAATTATTAATAAACTAAAGATTTATATGTGAAATTCACAATATCAGGGAAATGTACTGTTACTTGAAAACAAAGCAAAGCTTAATAAATTCTTGAATTAATTAAGTAAAATTAGATCAAAATTAATCTATCACAAAATTCAAGAGAATTAATTCAATCAAAATTCAAAAGTGTTAGGCAATAATTAAATTTGGAAACTTAATTCACAAATGCTAAACAACACTAAAACTGGAAAAAAATCCTAAGTAAATGCAAATTAATTCATAAGTGTTAAATTCAATTAAATATGCAACGATTAATTAATGAAAACAACTAAGTTAATTACATTGCGAATACAAATGGACACATGTCACAGGAAAATATGGAAAATACCAAAATTACAAAAAACACTAATCACACAGAACATAAAAATAAAAACACACTTCAATAAGAAAATATATAAATACAAAAAAAAACACTTCAATAAGAAAATGGATAAATGTACAAAAAATCACTTCAAATGAAACAAACATAAAACACAAAAATTTCAAATGTGAAAAAATTTAAACTTGTTTCATGAAGCCACTGTAACTATTAGTTGCAACTAATAAACTTAAAATAAGACGTTACCTTGGTACCAATTTTCTTTCTGCTGCAGCTAACTCAAAAAATTTCACCAATTCACAATATTTCTCAAAGGAAAAGGCACCGTTACAAACTAGTACAATGCTTGTTCAGATTCCAAAAGACACTAAATAATACAAAATAACTCTAAGAAATCCATAATCTAACAGTTACGAGTGACCATTCAGTGAGTTACGTTAATGTAATGTTAAGTATGGAGAGAGAGAGAGAGAGAGAGAGAGAGAGAGAGAGAGAGAGAGAGAGAGAGAGAAATCTAAATGCTATAAGGATCTAAGTCTGAATGAATCTTTATTCCTTATGGAAGCTGGACAGTGGATTTTGCACAAAACTTTTTGGGCATGTGAAAGATGATGCAATCCTTCTAGAAGCTTTTAATATGATGTAACTTTACAGAAAAATCAAGAAATCTCCGTGTGGTTATCAACAAAGAAGTACACGTCTGAAACCAGTCATGTACGTTATATGCTCAACAAAGATACGTACTCGTTGAAACAGAAGTCCCTTATCAAACATGATGACAGGTATCCACAACAAAACGGAGACCTCGAGTTCCTCTAATCTGAGGGTTGACATATCACGGAAATAATTCTATCTTGGAATGGAATTTAATTAAAGAATACTGACTTAGTTATCAATAAAGAAAGTGTACTGATAGAATTATTAGTAGCTCCAAATACTGGTTGTTACAATAAATACCTTTTTACTACAATCATTAACACAACGGAGTCTGGGTCTCCTTTAAGGACTCCTTTGCAATTTCTAATTTCGTGGAATGTTGCACGTTGATTAATCTACCGCGATACGGCAGACATTCTTCCATGCAAGAGGGATGGCAGGACTGTTAGTCTTAGTGCTAGGTAGAGTTGTATCCGAAAATTTAAGTATGGATAATTTTATTTCCAGAAATGTTTAGTAGGTGTCTTAATGAGTATTTTTTACTTGGGTGGACATCTGCCATCTGGTAGCTGTTCCGGTTATGACGTCATCAAAGATGGCAGCAGCTTGATGTGAAACTGTCATACCTCTCTTAATACTGGCCCGATTTGGATGAAACTTCAACTATTTCCACTAATTAGAACTTTACAAAGTTAAAAGAAGAGGGGAAAAGTGAAGAAAATGTTTGAAAATACTTAAAAATGTCTAGTTTTAAGGTATTATTCTAAATATTTTTATGTCCAATTAATATATTGTTTTTTGCCGCAAGTTACTGAAATGAAATGAAGATGTGGATCTCCTAAAAGTGTTTAGTGTGTTAAAGGATGGTGCATCAGAGTTCATACTAGATGAAAAACCCTGTATCATGTGTAATAAAGGTGATGGTAGCGTGTTAAGTACTGAAAATGGCTGGCGTAAGAAATATCAAGGCAGCTGCAAAAATACGCAATGACATTTTTACTAACCGTTTAAGCACATTAAGTGAGGCTGGAGTGTTTTAAGTAATGCTGGGTATAAATAATACTGCCATAAGAAGTCCCTCTTAAAGATTCAAAATTAATTCAAAAAGCAAGGTATGAAGAAAAAACTACCAGAATCTCAAGCACAATCCAAAAAGTCATGCTACTTGCAATTGATTGTAACAAAACACCAAGTACTGGACTTCAAGGAAAATCTAGCAAAAAGAAGTCAAACACTTCAGCTCACCACATGATACAAATAGCCCAAGCTCATAGATGACATACAGGAGCTTTTCCGGTATGATCTATCTGATAACTGGTCACTTCTTGATGAACAAGGGTTGCTGAGAAAACCGCAAAAAAAGTGTATTGAAACCTTTTATTGCAGCTCCATCTACGATACACTGTTCCAATCTGATGAGAAGACTTGTTATGTTGTGGATGTAATGAATTCTTTGCGAAAACTTATGACAAATGAAAGGAAAACCTTTGGTGCTGCAGCTTCTGTTTCTGATTTCTCAGATATGAACTCGTATATAAAAGATTCTCTCACTTGCAATGGAATATCAAAATGGAGGAATGGTTTACATTAATAAACTAAGCAAAGGATTATTTCAGTATTAAATTAATTCACATGGGGAATAAACGTGCTAGTAATTAACAAGAGATTGTTTTTTGCTGGGATGGGGGGAGATGAAATCTTGAAAAGTTGAAAAGTAAATGACAGATTTTATTCAGAGAAGCAAACATTGGCACTTTATTGATCATTTCAGAAATTACCAGGCATTCCAAAATTACAATGGGCAATATCGCAAACAGCTACTAGCTGTTCCTTCAAATTAACAATGCTGGGACCGTTTGTGACCCGGGTCTCTCCTAACCCTAATTACAGAGTGGACAGGTGCCTTAGACAAAGATAAAGCCTGTAGGTTTGGGACTTAGCAGGCAAACGGTGTTGCTTGGACGAGTACTCGGCGGAAACTGATTTCCATTGGCCTCTTTCTGGCTTTAGTTCCGTCTTTATACCTCCCAGCTACGATTTCACCGATGGCGAAGAAAGCAGCAGATATAATTCCCCTTTGTTATAAATTTTTCTCGAACAGTAGTGAAGTTGACATTAATTAAAAAATATACGCACTCATATATATAGATAATACTATATATATATATATATATATATATATATATATATATATATATATATATATCTTATATATATATATATATATATATATATGTGTGTGTGTGTGTGTGTGTGTGTGTGTGTGTGTGTGTGTGTTGTGTATTATATATATCAATTTACAAAGTTCAGCGTTTGTGCCCCAGATGGTGATGATGATATACCTTCATAAAAATTAGCCAAGAAAAATACCTCAACTGACTACGATTCTGAGGATTCTGATATAACACCCACAACAACCAATAAGAATCTTGAGAATGACAATTCTCCCATGGATGTTTCTGATATACTTATTATAGTGTATGATTTAATCAGTGAGCCAGTGTATTTTAAAAACAGTGATGACCTAATGAGTGATGTGTTTGTAGCTGGTGTAAGATGCGAATGTTAAAAGCTACTTTGTTTTTCTCATTTTGATAACAACGATAGTTGCAAATATCACTGTGCGATAATAATTAAGAATTGTGATAAAACCTTTGTGCAAAATATGAGAATATCTTAGAAAAAAAAAACTGTTTCTGAGTCTGTTAGTGTTACATATCCTGGACAGTTTGAAGTTGATAGTTTAACCAAACAACCAAGTAGAATGTCACCTTTAAAAAGGGATAACTTTTCAGAAAAACAAGGCTTCGGAATTTTTTTGTTTTTATACAAATAAATCTATGACATACAAATAAATGTGTATATATCATACAATCTCAGCTTATATTGTACGTATTTATATGAAAGAATATTTCAACTTTAGATTTGGTGTGTGACGAATATCCATTATTTCCAATAGCAATGTCACCACAATGTGACGAATAGATGTGGAATCATTAACACTGAATCAGTCAGTTTTCACAAACTGATGAATAACATTTGATAAACATTATTAAGAAATCTATGAATTTCAGAAATTGTTTAAACACTGTTAGAAAGAGGTCTTAAATTATCAACTACCAATATTCAACAGTTTATCGACTTAATTACTTGATAAAAAGATTATTTGAAATGAGAGAAATCTTTAAACGCGATTTAATCAAAACAAGAATTTTACCGATTCAACGGTTTGTGGGAACGTCGACGATATGTCCTCTATCGATACATCTCATTAGCAAGAGTAATCACTGGCGACGCCTCAATTAGTCCTAAAGTAAGATGCACTAATTGGTAACCTAATGGGAAATGTGATATTTCGTCTGTATCACAGATCTCCCCTTTAATTGGACCGCATTCCTTGAGGTCATGTAAACACTTCATAGTCACACTTATCATACTTATATGTTAAGGTAAACACATAAACTTTCCAAATCTCTCTCTCTCTCTCTCTCTCTCTCTCTCTCTCTCATAATTAAAAAGCACTGGATTTTCAAATAGTAACAGGAGTTACATCAGGGAGACATGTTTTCAAAACTCGTTCAGCTAAATGGGGAAATCTTATAGGCAGTTGATCTACTGAATAAGTATCTGGTAATAAAGTAAGGCAATCTTTCAAAATTAAATCACACCTTTTTCAAGTACAGTACTTCAAGCGTTATTGTACTCTAGGAATTTGATCGTAATGACTGCTAAAGAACATTCAATACTGCAAAATATTTACGGACCATGTATGTGTGTGTGTGTGTGTGCGTGTGTGTGTGTGTGTGTGTGTGTGTGTGTGTATTTCTATATGCCAGTTAATCCTGTGAGGTCACTCTTCTATGAACTTTACTTTCAAATGCGTAACGACGCTTACAAACTTACTGGGGCAAGATCTGACTGGGTGGATTAGCAGATATAAACAGGAAAGGCAGAGGAATAGCCCTATATGAGCAATATTACAGTTAAAATAAAAAGTTATTCCAAGATGAAAATTTTAAGAACTATAATTTCTCAATAGGGGTTATCAGAAGAGCGTAATTATTACAGGAGAATGCAGTCTCCTTGGCATTTCCAAGTTAAACTAAAATCACAAATGGAGAACAGAATGCTGGTGCCGATTAGGAAGCAACCGTAGTATATAATTTGGAAAAGTACAAAGAGGATTACGAACTAAGGTAGCTTAAAAGTAAAACTGAAGATACCGTAGCAAAGCACCACCACACATGAACATCACTTGCACTGTAGGGATGGCACCCCAGGAAACTTCCTGGTGGTTAAACTTGTGGTGGTTTTACTGAAGTCTGCGGATGCGAGGCA
>NC_087209.1:39692297-39704797 GCF_015104395.2 Macrobrachium nipponense | reverse complement strand
CTACAATAAACTTACTTTATTTCATTTTAGGACCTTAGATCGTTAGAAGTAATTTTGAATCAGAGCAACATCCACTTTTGTACCTTTTAGAAAATACCAATTTCCAACAAAGAGAAAGTTATATCTGAATACCTTCTCACTTATGCTACAATATAAATTAGCCTTTATTGCCGACTTGCTAAGAACATGACAACAGGAGAATTGCATATAGAATAATAAGATTCATCTTCATACTGTGATGTAAATCTGGAGCTTTCATTGAGTTCTGTAACAAAGCCTTTGCCTAAAAACTTCCCAAGTCCTCTGCTCTGAATTATCTGCTTACTTCAAAGTTAATTTCATTTTTTTTAATTACCTAGGCACTGCCTTTTCCTTTTTCCTTGAATAATTATCACGGAAGATTCTTGAAACACTCTTCGAATTTACTATCGATAGGTGACAAAAGTCTTATGTAACTGATTAAAGTATTTTGTATCAATCTATTGACCACACTCCTTTATTCTTAACTAACAATTGGGAAGTCTATGTATGAGGTCCGTTAACAGTTTGCAGTAATGAAAGTACAGTTAGCCCACAAAGAATTGACGTAGTTTCTTAATTCATCATTCGTTATTGAAATATTGCCATATGCAGGTCCCATATTATTAACTAATATATAGATATTTCCTTTCAAAGATGTTGTACTTGAAATAAATTAAAATTAAGTAGATTTATTCAACGTATCAAAAATAATTATTTTGCAATAAAATGAAAATATATATCCGTGAGTTCATGAAATCTATTTTTATTCTGAACCCAAGCTTCGTGACAGCATAAGCATTTTGAAGTTGGCTTTGCTGCCGATCGAGTTTTGACCCAAAGTATCGTACTGTACTTGGTTGTCATCAGTCCGTCACCTACAGGTGATAAATAATAAATTAAGCCTCTCAATATTCTTCAATAGCAAAGTGTACTTAAACTAATTTTGTCCCCTGATCAACAAAATAATTTGCATGCCACATTTAGTGAGCCTAAATTTGACTTCTGATTTTCACACCAGATAAGCTTAGGTCTATTTTCAACAGTAGACTCTCTAGGATACATAATGTGAAGGAACATCTAAATCGACAATATCTGCTTAATCTGCATTATTTTATTATTCCCATTTTTTTTATTGGCCATATTCTCCCTTTTTCTTATCCTTTTCATAAATGCTTAACATAATTTACTTAGACCTAGCTCCCTCAAAAGCAATAATAAAAAATCAAACCAGTATAATTGTCTTGTTTTATCTAATTCCTTGCATATCATTCATTCTGTTTCATCCGAACACGTTGGAAAGCTGTTGGGAGTCAAAGTGGACTATACATCAAGAAAGGCTTACTTTCATAAAAGTTTTTTTGGGTTAAGCTTTCTGTAGCTATTAATTTCTTCTAATAAAATAATTAAAGTTAGTTTCACATCTAGGGCTAGACCATCTGCCGTCAGCAAATTATAAGTAGCTGAAATGAAAAGAAATATGAAAAGCGACTGTCACGAAAAGGACAGATCCCATTTTAGCGCCAAACCTTCCACAACATCAGGTTATAGTAGCAAAGAAGAAGAAAACAGACAGGGGAACATAAATTCGTGTCTATACAAATTACTATCCTAATATGAACTTAATGATGACCAGACTAAACAGAAGGGAAGAAGATAATTTGTACCATTGAAATATTACACATTTATATTGAAGAACAAACAAAATATCCAATGTATATGATTTAATGAATAAGGGAATCCCAGCAAGAATGTTGGGTTTAAATGCTGCCCAATTGATTCTAAGAACGGCCAAATTTTCTAGATAGATTCCCTAGAGCATCAGCTTAGCCACAGGTAAGGTGAACATTCTTCACCTCTGATACCGGGTTCTTGTTATATAGCTATGTGTAACATGTGATACTTTATCCACAGACATCTGTGTTATTATTGGGTACATTTATTTCATTACTGTGTCAATATGTCATTTGTTGCCGTGGTATTGGTATCAGCTGAAGTTTGTATTAACTTTTCGAGTGATTTATCTTAAAAATATTAGTCTGAGATACTTGTAAAATCTTCATTGTAAGGAGCATGTGTTAGTTAATAATGTCGAGTTAAAATATAGCAGGGCTTTAAATTCCTTTGCTGATGTGATGTGCTATTTCTTGAAGGGAAATCGTTGTTAATATGTTACATAGTTTATTTTTTGTATAAAAACTGAAAAAGTTATCGTATGTTTCCAACCCCTGACCTGTGCAGTGGCAGTTTCGTCATCTGATCTTGCTATCGGCTCATACCATCAGAACCTAGAACATTGAAAAGTCGCCAAAATCGTGACTGTAACTTTCTTGTTTAAGTCTATTTTAGATGTTTGTACAATAAAAACCCACTGTTGTAATCAGGGGTTGTTCTTTGACATCTACAACAATCATACTGGATGTAACACAAGTGTATTCAAATATTTTGGAGAATGAAAGAAAAAGTAATTTTGAGCAGATAATGTCCTATAAGCATATGCATTTTAAGGCTTTGGTTGTCGGTGAGGGGAATTTTAAAGTAATCCTTACCATTAGTGCTGTTTTCACGCAGTGGAGTTTATAGTGAAAAGTCAGAGTAGGCTAGGCTGGATATCAGCCCACCCAGTCTATGATAAATTTTCTATTTGCACCACTTCATTCTGCAGGAGGTTCGAGGGCAACTGTAAGTGTCTTACCAACAACATGTTAAAGACCATAATTCGGCTGTTAATGCTCGGGGACGGGTTGCTTAGGCCTATGCAGTTGGAAGAACCAAAACTAATGCAGTGAATTCGTCTATGACAATATTCACCGGTAATTGCCAGGTGTTATTGGTGTATAGGCCCACCTGAAGGGACAGCTCCAGCCCGTACACAAAGATAACTAAATTAGGCTCCACAGTGTTTTTTACAGTTTTATTTAAAAAAAATAGAACTTACTCTCATGTCTATACTTAAAACACTGAATACAACACTTCCAAAGGGACCCTTATCACCCTTACATTAACACAAGATTGCTACGTTGTTACATGGACATGAGAAGCTTATAGAACAATTCACACAAACTCACTCACCATGATCAGTCCTACCAACCATCTGTATAGGATTGTTATTTAATGAAAATAACATATGATTAGAGTTTGGCTTATCTAATATTAGTAGTTAATTATTTGTTTAAAGTTTTTTCTGTTTTAAAAAAGATTATTTCAAGTTAGCATATAAAATATAATATCAAAAATACTATTCAATTTATAACTTCCTTAAATTAATATAAATACACTTCGCTTCACTGAAAGTGTGCAGTTCGGTTGGCATCCCTGGAATACTGAATAATTAAGCTACTTGTGTTGATGCATGACAACCTTGCCAATTTGCTTTTTAAAATCATAAAATAACGTCAAATTGACAGAATATTTTTATAAATATAAATAGTCCTGGCTATATACTATAGCCCTGTAATACATTTCGGTGCCCAGAAAATTTTCCCTCTGAAATTAGGTTATTAGGTCATTAACTTTATAAATTACTGAGGTGGACATTAAAGAAATATGGCTTTTGGCCAAAATAGTATAGTTTCCATTATGCCTGCTAGGCAGCCATTACGAGTAAATGTAAAAGAGCCTTTCCTGCAACAGTCTACCTGGAAAAATAATTAATTCTTCTTCTCCTAATAATCAAACAGCTGTGATACTGTTTTTTTTTTTTTTTTTTTTTTTTTTTTTTTTTTTTTTTTACTATAGACAGTCATTTTTCTCAAATTAGATTGTAGTTTTGGTATGGAATGTTAGTCAATTCATTTCAATCGTTCCATTTGTTGATTACTCTTTCATCTCTTTGTTTTAGGTTCACAGGGGACTGTTATCAAGCTACAGATGTTTTATGGTAGCACCCTGGAGAGTGAATAATAAGCGAAATAATTCAATTTTGCGACTGTACTGACTATTGTAACCAGCACGAAACCCGAGTAAGTTGATAGCTCAATAATTACTGACTACTGTAACCAATACGGAACCCTATTAAGTTTATAACGCAATAATGGATAACAAACAGTGACATTGAGTGCCAAGTAGATCCTATAAAGTGCATAATTTGTCAAGAAGACAAAAAAGGAAAGCCTCTCATATCTCTTTCTGTTCGTCGTGAATCATTGACAAGAGCAACCCGCATAAACAATGATGTAGTTTTTAAAAGAATTAAGATAATGGAGCATAGGGCGTAGACTTTTTCACAATACAAATGCGCATTATAAAAATTACACTCATCATAAGCCCGTTGAGCCAGCAGTAAAACATAATGCTTGTCAGCTTTCCATTGTGTCAGAATCTGAAAAGACTACTGAAAAACTTGAAATGCAACAACGAGCTATGTCACTATGCGGTTCCTGTATTTTTGAGCTGAGATGTTTTTTTTTTTTTTTTTTTTTTTTTTTAGCTGATTTGTGGTTCAGTAGCAATGAGAGTGAAAGACAAGCGTATTTTCGAGAAGTATAGGATTAGCACATTTGAACAAACACAAATGCTCTTAGATGCCACACGCTTCTTCAAAGATGAAGTATATGAGCATGTTCCAGATTTAGAAGAGCCTGGTGATATCCAAGCAGCTGACTGTCTCAGAAAATATCTACTGGTATTTGAGCATGACCTCAAAATAAAATAAATAAGTAAGTAAAAAAAATAAAAACAAACAAACAAACAAACAACCTCAAGAAAAAACCCTATTGCTGATCAATTTGAAGTGAAACGTCATATTTTAGTGTAGCAAACCAAATTGACCCTTTACTCAACCGCAATTATGGTTTTACTGTATCAGAAATTCGACATTTTATGGAAAAAGAGATTGGTGAGAAAACTGTAGGGTCTCTCTATAACAGAGATATAAATACGTTGATAAGTCATTGTGGTGGTCAAATACAATTTGAAAACAACAATAAAAAGTATGAGCCTGAACTATTCTTCTCTTTATCTATTGAAGGTAGTGAGTTGGCTTAAAAAATAAAAAATCTAGATCAGATTCGAGCAGCAGCAGAACAGCTAGGCCGGGTAATACTTGATGTTGACTTCGGTCTGGATGATCGCTCCCTGTGATGCTGCTGATCTCTAAAGTCTTGGGAGGAAACCTCTATGCGTGATGATTGGATACATTTCTTTGCTAACCAGTTCAAAATTCACAGAGCAGCCTTAATGAAGTTTAGATTAAACACAATGTTTCCCAAGTCAAATGATGAGGACGAGGATGATGAGAATGATTGTAGGACTTCCATTCTCAGCTTTACTGTTTCTGTCATTTGATAAGCTACAGGTTACATGGAGGTAAACAAAAGCCATCTCTTCATGCAATGGTTGGTCAAGCAGTATGTGGCAAAATACGCAGCCGAGAGTTCCTAACATCATCAGATCGGACTGGAGTAACTACAAGCTTTAAAGAGGTCAGAGATAGTAGAAATATGCTGAAATCTTGTGCAGTTTCTGGTTCCAAAGATGACATCCCAATTCCCAGTTATTTTACTAAAAAAGGATCCACCATGGTCAGACTTGATAACCCTCACTGCAAAGACACTTCAAGTTTATCAGGCACAAACAGCCGTCATTACACAGCAAGTGTGCTTTAGCAATAAGCAGTTGGAGACCCAATTTATAAACCTCTTGTCTCAAGCACAGGCATAAGTAAATCTGACAAACTTAGTAAAGACATGTTTACTTGTCAAGGAGTTTCACCACATGCAAAGCCTGGGATTCGTCCAATATATTATATATATATATATATATATATATATATATATATATATATATATATATATATATATATATATATATATATATATATATTGGTTAACAATATAAAAAGAATGGTCAGTAAAAAAACCATATTACGAAAAATGACTAAACATTTTGAAAAATTTAGCGTCAGATGATTGGGCAAATGAGTGAAAAAGAATTATATCTAAAATCCAAATGAAAGCAGATTAAAGCCAGCCACTAACGTTCAGTTAGCCTGCACTTTTATAACTGCACAGTTGGACTGTGCAGGCAAATCTTTGCCACTAACGATATAGGCCATTTCCTCAGCCCTCCGTAACAGCCACGGCACCAACACACGATACCCTGGTTACAGTTGGCTTGTTGATACCATAAAATAAATGAATAAACTTCAAGTAAAGCCCGCCACTAACACTCAGTTATGCCTGTGCAGTTATAACTGAACA
This sequence comes from Macrobrachium nipponense, assembly GCF_015104395.2. Taxonomy (NCBI): domain Eukaryota; kingdom Metazoa; phylum Arthropoda; class Malacostraca; order Decapoda; family Palaemonidae; genus Macrobrachium; species Macrobrachium nipponense. The sequence goes on along the minus strand of NC_087209.1, from coordinate 39,698,579 downwards.
TTAAGCCGGCCACTAACATTAAGTTATGCCTGCGCAGTTGGCAGTTAGCGGTCTGAGAAAATAGCTCATCATAATCGATGAGACTGAGGCCAAAAGGCTTCGCACTGCAACGTTAATGTGGTGGATGCAACATTTGGCTCAGTTTATGTCCATCCCCAGATAGATAACATGTAACAATTAAGAACATTGGATAGGGCTTTATTAAATTGTAAAGTGTTTATACCTAAACTGATAATTTATTGGATTTACTTGGGTTTTTGATAATTGATGTGGATGTCAGAATAATACACATCTATAATTTTTCCACATGAAAAACAGTTGTATATAATGAAGGCTGAATGTGGCAGCACCATTCCTGGATGTCTTATACTAGATTTCATATGAATGAGACTTCTTTGGCAAGTAAAATCCAAGGACTATCTGATCTCATAACAGATTAATATTATGTATGCTTATTCGTGGTTCAAATGAGAATAAATATTTAAGACAATATAATGTGAAACAAGAATAGGCGTTTATGCATCTATTCATGATTATGCACTGGACATCTTAAGCCGCCTCTAATGTTCAGTTATGCTCGCACAGTTATAACTGCACAGGCCGACTGTGCAGTTATAACTGTGAAGGCATAACTGAGCGTTAGTGGCGGCCTTAAGGTGGATGACAGACTCAGCAGCACCACATTATCTCACAGGTCATCAATCATTAGCATGCAGATATTGCTCGGCAGCTAGGCATAAATAAAACAACCGTGTATACGTAGATGGATACGACAAGAGAGAGAGAGAGAGAAATATGATCAATTTATACATGTAGAAATAAGCGGAGGACGACCCCATGGTTACACTACTGTTGAAGATCACTATCGGATGATCTGCCTAACTCCCCTGACGACCGGTAATCGTAATAGGCTCCATGAGCCAAAGTTATCATTTCATCATATTCCCGCCGAGAAACTCATCATAATAGGTAAACGCAAAGAGAAGAGGCTAGGGTTTGCATTACAATATATACCCTGTGGCCGATGATTTGTGGGAGAGTCATCTTTTGCGATGAGGAGGAGACGTTCTACACAAATGAGCATGGTACTCTTCTTCATTAATGGCATTTAACACTTGCTATTTTAATTCTTTAGAAGCTTAGATAATAAGAAATACACAAATGAGCATACTGTATTCAGCTAATTTCATAAGAGGTATCAAAATGAGGCATCAAAATGATAGGCCTATGTAGCAATATATATATATATATATATATATATATATATATATATATATATATATATATATATATATATATATATTATATATATATATATATATATATATATAATATATATATGTATATATATATATATATTATCTATATATATTAGATATATATATATATATAATGTGTGTGTGTGCGTATGTGTGTTTCACTCTTTTACAATATACAAAGGATTCGTCATTCAAATATCATTCTAGAAAATTTTGATTTATATGATATGCCAGTAAATCTTTACAATATTCGTAATTGTTGATGTTACTATGGCTAATAGTTCAGCTTATAACAATCGTAGGCCTATTTCTACAAAGTTCGCACATATGAAGAAGATAAAATACAAAGATAATGATGGCCTTTGGAGATGAAAATATCAAAACATAAGAACAGTAATGACCTTTGAAGCATTATAGAAACATTCTTTAACCGAGTAAAGTATGACAACATCAGACAAAAAAAAAAAAATTTTAAGTGAAACTCCAGGTAAATTCTCTGATGCACCAGTGGTGTCCGAGTTATTTCAAGCACTTTAAATGGAGTTGCCAAATAGCGCAGGTGTTACTATTATTAGCTGTTGTCCGAAAAGTTTTGAAGTAAAACATTTAGGAGTAAGTGTACCAAGATAGAATAAATAAGAATGGAATTTAATTTACCCAGTGTAGTTCACCGTATTCGACAAATTGTCTAATATTGTTGTTCGAGTGATAAGAAGAGAGGAAAGAAGTAAGAAAATGACAAGCCATGGTTATGTACGAAGGTAGAAATAAGTATAAAGAAATAGTATTACAAAAAGAGTGAGTGCCATCCTAATGAGTTAAAATAGTTGAATAAATTAATATTAATAAGTAATTACTTAAATAAGAAGAATTTGACTTTTGGAGGATTTTGTAATGATAATAAATTGTGACATTTTTATATCACTAAAGCGATATAATTCCTGGCTTCTACACTAAAGAAAACAGCTTAAACTTTTCAGTGTTAGCACCATTTTCAAGATGCAAAAAAACAGCATTTAAAACATTATCTGCAATGTTGATGAAAACATACTATTGTTATACTGTCACTGAAAATATGTTCCTGCCAAAGGAACTGTTAAGCTGAGATAGAAAAACTGATTATAAGGTCCATAGTGTTAAAAGCTTAAGTTATTATTTACTGTCTAAGGATATTTATGATATTTACGAATGATCCGTAAATGTCAGCGGGGGATTCCAATTGCTTTTACACATAGTCGTAGATTTGACAGCACCGAATTTTTTATGTGATTTCAGTTTATTTCCTGTAGAATACATATGATGAGCTATTTCTTTTTATTTTCTGCACCTTAGTGTGGCCATTAAAAACAATATTTATCATATACGAGTAAATTGAGTACATTGTAGATAGGCATGCATCTAAATTTATTGAAATGTCAGAGATAACATATATATAACTTAACCCTTCTTAAGACATCAATACAGTGTCGTACTCGTGTATTTAGGAGGAAAGTTCTCAGTGACATGAAGGGTTCACCAGCCTCCTGTAGCTTTATCAACCGAAAACAAAGGTACTGCCGAGGAATGATCTGGTGCCATAAACCAAAAGGCAATCAACCGTTGAGGTGTGAATGTTTTGATTGTCAAAACGGTAGTTAAAAGTTACAATTATACACTTCGTGAAAAAGTGCTTACTACCAAACAAATTTTTAGAGGTCAGTCAGAGTACTCTAAGTGTTGCAATATATCAGCATCAGGGGCTTAGGTGATATTTTCAACAAAATATTACGGAATTTATTTCAATACAAATAATTATGTATTCTTAGCAGATATATATATATATAATAATATATATATATATATATTATATATATATTATATATATGTAATAAATACATTTATAAAATTACATATCTGTAATAGAATCCATGACCTAAGGGGTCATTGGTGAATTAGGAGCGTCCTACGTGACAATCCGAATCTATATCACGCTGTGCAATGCTTGCAGTAGCCTGGTTTGGCATTTGGTGGGTTACATCATCAGTTTATGTCTCTGTTAACTGATCACAACACCTTCCATGGGAAGCGGTTGACCTGTTTAACCTGCGCCGGAAACTTATGACTTCCGAGCCGGCGGACTACTTATTCTTTTTTATGTGTAAATCGCTGAAATAGCTAGTGTTTCGCTATCGACACGATGCTTTGAAATGTTAGTTCTATTCCAGTTATCAAACGGAGCTGTCATCTGACCAAACCATCTCTCTAGTGATGGAGTTGAGAAATAAAGCTGTTTTAAGATATCAACTTCCTCCGTTTGAATCATCTCCCTTATTCTAAGAAGAATCAACTTTACTAAGATATAACGTAGGCGAGAAGAGAAGTAGAACCAACAATGCTTACGAACAACAGTCGTAAGAAAAGACAATCAATCTTTCGCCAAAGCGGAAGATAATATATGGTGGCAAGCGAAAACCAACATACACAAGAACCATATAAGCCTACCGAAGAATTAAAATCATCGAATTCCAGCTATAAGTTAATAATAAACTGAGGAAACGGGATCTTCAATCAACATGCAACTGTAAACATCCTATGAAGACGAAGATATGTCCTTCATCGAGAAGAATTCAAGCATCAATATCGACGTTTAAGTGAACGACTGTCATCACATATCTCCAAGAATCAAAAACCGGACGCGAAATAGCATCGAACATCAACGGAAAGGAAGAAACCAACTTAGGAAACAACGCGCGATCACAAGCAAGGACGTGGAGATTAGGCCAAGAGGAAGCGACGCGAGAGAGAGAGAGAGAGGCTGTGACGTCATCACGACATTGACATCTTCCTGCGACACGAGAGAGAGAGGGAGGCTGTGACGTCATCGGAACGTCACAATTCTTTCAGCATATATACGAGAGCTAAGTAGATCCTTTATCCATTCAGGTTTTTTTCAGTGAAGTGTTGTATATCAAGAGTCGATCGTCCAGTATTCCTGGGGGTGAGTTACTCAGTCTTCATCTTCATTCATTACAGGAATCAATCTTCAACTACGAGTTCTCGCCCGCAGATTCTTTTTCTCGTTGTTGCTAATCGCTTTTTCTTCCAGGAGTTCTCCGAATAATATCTTTATCAAATTATCTGTATTAAATATTATCTTTTTTGGGGGATTTTCTTATTATTTGCTACACATTTTTACTGTATATTGCATATGCGTTTACGTAGTGGTCGTGTGTACTCTTATAGATATTTTGAAGGAATCGCAAGGAATAGGAGTGATAAGAAAAAAGTAAAAGTTAACATGGCAACTACTGCGGCTGGCAACCCGAATGTAGTGACACGCGTCAGCTCGAGGTCAGCAATTGTCCCCTTTCAAGGTCGGGTCAATGGGTTCCTGCCTCAAAACGTTGAGGCATGGATCTCATCTGTAGACGCTCATTTAAATGCAAAAGGCATCACAGACCCATCTGTACAATTACAAGAAGCCAAAAGCTAATAGACCCCCCCCCCCTTTGCTAAAGGAGACGCAAGTGCATATCTAAGAGGTGTTTCTTCCAAGAGGCGGTTACATGGGACGAGTTCAAAGTTAGGTTACGTGCTGTGTATGGCAGTGAAGAGGCTTTAGACGTAGTACTGGCTTTAAGGAACATCTTTAACCAAGCCTCTATGACTCAGCTTAATGTTGTAGAGCTCGCGGCGCTAATTGCGACCGGCTAAATGAATATCAAGTAAATTTAAGTAACTCCGCGTGGGTTACAAGTTCCAAAATCGCTGTGAAAGATTTTATACGTCTCATTTACCTCACGAGCATGACAGTCATGTTGCCTGAAGCTTTAGTGCGGTGTTTTGACAAAAAGCTGCAGCCCAACAGTACGGAACTAGATGTTTATAAACAGATCAAAAAACACATGTCTAAGTAGTACTGACCTTGATCCCTCGCTTACTCAAGTTTTTGCAAAAAAAACAAAAAATGAGAATAAAACCACAACAAGTAAACGTGGTCAATAATAATCAAGCTGCAGGGATGGTTTTGTTATAACTGTAAAAGACCAGGTCACATGATTTCAGTCTATTGGACGCGTTTTTGTTCAATACACAACAGTTCCACTCATTCATATAATCGTTGCTTCTCGCGGAATCAACACCAGAATCCTAAAAACACGCAAACAGTTTCCAATGAAAACAAAAAGAAGGGTCCTCAGTACTTTAAAAAGAAACAAGCAAACAGTAATGCTGCTGAACAGCAGAAACAAACAAATCGTGCTTCAAGTAACTCTGTTCCTGGCCGTCTAGCCAGAACTCACAAGGTCAGGCGAATTTTCCAGGAGTGCTAAACAAAGCAAATACCACGTAGTAAGCTCCAAGGGGGGAGAGGACGATGTTGGGTCATCCATATCAACATCTTTTGTATCAAATAATCAGTTTAATCATTTATCAGATCATTGTGAGGCAATCGATTTTCCTATGAGACACACGGCCAAATCCAAAAAATCTGTGCAGGTTCCCGTAGATTTGCAACAAATTCATGCAATTATAAGTCAAGATGAGTTACGCCCAACCTTACATGCAGTAAATTTCGACCATAAGTCATTTACATTATTCTTTGATTCGGGTAGTCCACGTAAATATGATGGATTGCGGGACTCATCATTTGATTTTTTCGAACTTCCCTATAGAGAAGTCCGGAGTAAGACTCTCGGGTATAGGAAATGTGGTAGGAGTAACTCATGTTCAGTACAAGGTCGGTAAGCGCACGTTTTCCGATACCTTAATCATTGTACAAAACATTGATATGTATCCCGCTGTAATTATAGGATACCCGTCTATGGGCACTCAAAACATTACCTTAGCCCCTGCAAAACATGGCGTGTATATCAAAGGAAAATTCTATAAGTCTTCTAATACCCTAAAATCAGTTTTAGATAATAAGGAGATAGAAAATAGAGTAGTAACATACATTGAAGAACCAATCACTTGTCTCATGACGCAAGAAATCATTCATGCGACCCACAGAATTCTCGCTCACCCAGTAATATCAGCTTGCACG
>NC_087209.1:39670908-39691797 GCF_015104395.2 Macrobrachium nipponense | reverse complement strand
CAAGATATACTGAAGGAACAGTGCCACCAAAATCTTGGTACTTACAGGAATTGCATATTCACAGTCAGTTCCCAGCAATAAATTAATATTTTGCAATTTCATCATCTGTGGCTTTCAAAAATTTGTCGAACAAGAGGAATAGCCCCTTTAGAAAACTCATGAACATCTTCCCAAGACCTGGAAGGTGGAGTCTAGTTTTAATTTCAGGAATACAAACGGCCTCAACCATGTGACATTCATGCTCAGACATCAACTGAAGTCTTACTATTTTGGTATTGAAGGTTCTAGACTCATTAAACCCTTTCACAACTACACTGAAATTTGGATTAATCACCTCAAACCCTTGCCTATCTGCTAAATCACTATTAACAAATGTCATCTGCGATCCACTATCCTTTAAGCATCTTACCAGTGAACCATCAGGAAGGGTGAGCAGAATGTGGGCAAGATAGAACTAGATACATCAGTCACATGCAAAGTATTAAGATCAACGTATGCTATACCGTTATGCGACACTGTATTTGGGGTATCAGTTGAAATATCTGATTGCCGAGAATCTCTACTGGGCACAAAAATGAAAAGTGCCATTTACTACAATGCTTGCATTTGGTATTAAACCTAAATTTACAATCTTTGGTTCTGTGAAAATTTGCACATTTACAGCATGCATGCAAACTTTTAAGCTTCTCTGTCTTCAATTTAGGAGAGGCAAAATTTGGGCATTTATATATTGGATGATCAGAAGACTCCCCCTTCTTACTACAAAGAATGCATGCACGAAATCTACTGGGAGCAGATTCATCCAAGGGGCTTAACATTTGCTGCAAAACTAGAAATAGCAGCATCAGATTCATTGGACTTTTTCCTTTTAAATTTCTCTTGGGCTTCGACATACCGTTCAGTAGTTTCAAATATGTGATCATCAATTTCCTTTAAAGAAGGTTTAGATTTTCCTTGTGATCTGAATTAATTGTGACCTAAAGCTTTCATTTAGAGCGCTCCAATAAAAGAACTGAAGAATGTCATCCACAGAAACTGAAAGATTATTGAAGGTATCTCTGATCATTTTCATCTCTCCAATAAGCTTATATGGGTCATCCTGGTAAGAAAGTTTTAGCTCTGACAACAATTTAATACTATCATACTTCTGAACAATTACTGACCCAAATGCTTCCATAAGCAGTTTTTTGGCATCCTCATATGTTCGACTCCCTGAACTCAAAGACTGAATAAGTGTATGAGGTTCCTTCCGAGTCTGTCTTTGAAGGTACAAAAGCTTTGTGTAGGAGTTCAAATTAGCTCTAGCAGTTATATCCTCAAAATCTCTAAAGAACTTCTCAATACTCTCTCCCCTAGCATGACTATACACTGGAAGTGGCAACTCTGGAAGCTTGAGCTTGTTACTTACATCATTACCATCAGATATATTTGGAACACTTTTGAGCAATGAAATGGCATTAGTAATTTTTTCATCATATTCATCACAGCTCTTAAGTTCAGCAGAAAGACCACCCTTATCCGACTTCCAAATAAGCTCAGAAATCTGTGTGTTTGCAGTCATCAAGTTTTCTGTTGTAAACTCTCCAAAGAGAGAATATTTTCTTTGACCTCACATGAGGTGAAAGATCCACAGTTATCCTGAACATTCTTACACTTTTTGGTTACTTGCGTCCTGTGGTGAGCTCTGACAGATTTTAAGTAATCCAAGTCACCCATCATGTATGAAATACTACTAAAATAACCGCAATTTCAGATAAACAAAGTAATGGGTTTACAACGCGATGTGCAATATTAAATGTTACTAGATAATATTCAAATCACAAATTTTCTCAAACGAGTAACCTAACAAGAGCAACTTAATATACCCTAGAAATCTAATACAATACACAAGGAAATTTGCCTATGCAGCGACAAATATGAAAAATGAAGAGTAAATATGACCCTAACCATGACCTTAGGTGAGGAGTTCCACGAAGCAAGGACCCACAGAGTGCCCCACGTTGGGCGCCATATTCTGAATTATTTACTGTGAATAATAAACCAAGAAAAAAAAACTAAAAATTTAATAATAAATTCTACAGTTTAATTTATAAATTCATTTTCTATCAATCTGCTGTGAATATCCTTGCTTCCTGGTTTGCAACAGGTAATCCCAAACCATACGATTTAGAGGGATGGTGCTGGCCCTGCTGCCAACTCACAGTTTCAGAATAAATCATGAGAATCTGAAATGAGGGAAATCCTAATGTAAGAAGGGACTCCTAATCAAATTAACTTCATAAAATTTCATGTAAAACTTAAGAAATTGACTTAAGTAAAATATATATATTTATAAAGTAAACCTCTAAATGCTCAAGATCAATGCAAATATATGGGCATGTCCATTCAAAAACAATGAGGCAACGAAACACGAGATTGAGAGGCTAAGCAAAACTATCTGGGATAAACAAGTAGTTACTGGGTTAACCCGGCAGACCATAAATAGAATATTATGGTTTGAAAAATATAAATTACTACCTGGTAAATATAAGTAAAAGTACTATGCTAGCTCAGAAATATTAAAGTTGCCTTTAAATGAAGGCCCAAAAGACGGTTATATAATAGGCCTACTTGGTAAATATAATTACATACATGGGTACCAATCAAATATGATTCTCTGATAAATTCCATGGGGAAATTCTGTTAGGACATTATTGTTCAACAATAATTACTGAAATTGAAATCGCAAATGACAAGCACCAAACGAAATTTGCAACGAACCTTCAAGTTTTCAGCTATCCTTTCTAGGTCCAAATTAAGCCGAATAGTTGTATTGGCAACTAGATGACATCGGTCGGCAAGTTGTTCTTCGTGGAAAATGGTGGTGGCCTAAGGTGGATAATAGGCAGCATTATTTCTCCTCCCCACCCTCGGTACATGGCCAGGTCACAAATACATTTTAGCTCTTCATAGTTCCTTTATAATGCACTGCACGAAAGATTGGTATGATCGTAATAACGATCTCAAAGTCGCGCTGTGCTAGGTAGTGGTCACGTCTTCACTGTCCCTCTCCTTCCGAGCTACTGCTGCTCCAAGGTATTTTGGGAATGGAGTCGAAGCTGGGAAGATAACAAACTAGGCAGTAACTAGTTACAGGGTTAACGTAATTAACTAACATTCGTTGCTGTTTGCTGATGCTTGGTATAGTTAAGTTAAAGGAAAATCAATTTATCAAACATTTATTTAAATGATGACGGAAATGCATATATTTACCAAGCAATACAATAGAAGAACAAGGACACCCAACAGCAAGATATAACTTTAATAATAATTAATGCTTATTTTAGAGCACAAGGAAGCAATAAAACGCAAACTATATGAAGAATACAAGACTAACTAATAATATTACTCAAGATAATGAAATCTCTTCAATTAATGAGAAGGAAAAAAAACTAAAGATAAACATAACTTTCCAAACACTCCCAGGAAAGGCCATTCAATTTTGTAGCAACAAAAATTGAATGGTAACAAGTTACTAATGCTTATTTCATTAGTAATTTTGCAAAAAAAAAAAAAAATTCAAAACAAACAATATACAAATGTATTTATACAAGAAAAAATCAAATCAAACCATCTTTAGCCAGTTTAAAGTTTCTCTCATTTGCCCTAATGGCAGCTTTTCGCCGAGGCCTAACAGCATCTGCCTCTGGTATTTGTGCTTCAGCTGTGTTTTCTTGCAATGTCCCTATTTTGCTCATATTCCCTGATGCTCATCAAAGGAATAAGGCTCTCAACATGCATATCCACACGGGATCTATTTCCTTTCATTACTGTTGCCCCTGCAACTTCTTGCAAGTCATTTACCTGCACTTTCAAGACCTTCCCCATGGGGTAATTTGCAGGCTTCTGCATGGCTTCTTTAATCAATACAATATCTCCTACTTGCAATGGTTTGTGGCCAATAGGCATATATCTTGATTTCATCTTTCCAAACAAATGGTCAGTTAGGTATGGACAACAGAACTCAACTATTTTCAACCATATAAATGAACATAACCATAGAATAAACTGGAATTTGTCACGTGTAATTTATAATAGCAACTGCTGGTACAAGAGTCAAATGATAGAATCGGCCTTGATTAAACAGGTAGCTAATGAACATCACAAAAGGAGCATGGGATTTAGATGTCATCGACAGGGTTTCCATTCAACCAACACTTATGAAGATTAAAGGAAGATCCTTTGTCCCAGGACACGTGGGGGCTTCCCCCACCCATCTTGGGACACATGGCACACCTCGCCGCCTGTCCTGGGACACGCGGCTGGCTTCACCCGCCTGTCCCGGGACACGTGGCGGGCCTTGCCCTCCCATCCTGGGACATGTAGTGGACCTCGCCCACCCATCCTGGGACCCATGGCGGACCTTGCCCAGCCATCCCGGGACCCATGGCGGACCTCGCCTGCCAGTCCCAGGAGAGTGCAACACCCATGCTTGCCTTAGAACCAGAATATGCCACTGAATCCTTTCAATTCTCCTAAGGCTTCTCTGAATCCTCTGCTTCTTCTCCTGGCATCTCCACGAATCCTATTGAATCCTCTCAATTCTCCTGGTGCTTCTCTGAATCCTCTGCTTCTTCTCTTGGCACCTCCACGAATACTACTGAATCCTCTCAATTCTCTTTGGGCTACTCTGAATCTTCTGCTTCTTCTCCTGGTACCTTCACGAATCCTACTGAATCCATTCCATTCTCCTGCGGCTTCTCTGAATCATCTGCTTCTTCTCCTGCCACCTCCACGAATCCTCTCATTTTCCTCAAGGTTTCTACAATCCTCCCATTTTTATTTTCCTTTCCCTTCTAGGAATCAATAAAACTCTAAGAAAACATTTTAATATATTTATTTACGTTCAAGTTCAATTTCCTTCAAGGTTAACAAAGCAAACTTATTACAAAATAAACATCAAACATTCCATACAACAAACATTCTCCTCAAATTTTTCACATCTGATCCGTCTGAGCGAGGCCAGCGCAGACTTGATCGCGCCATTCCTTAAAGATCGACAGCAACTTCTGCAGTTTTCAGTTGTCCTTCTCCAGGCGTCTTTATTTCTCCTGGAGGTTCTTTAGGTCGCAGACCAATATCTCCTTTGCTCCTTGCAGCTGTCGAACCTCATCTTCCAGCTGGTAGTCCTGTTCGCCCTGCACACCGGTCTTCCTCTCCAGCGACTCCAGGCTACGATTTCGTTCCCTTAGAAGGTATGCCAGCACGTTCCTCTTGAGTTTCACCGCCTGAACTTCACACAGGAGTCCACACTTTTCCTTCGAGAGGTTTTCCACTTCCTTATGCAGGCGCTGGAATCTCAGATCGAGGTCTTTCCAGTCGGTTTACTGCTTTTCAGTCGCGTCTTTTTATTCCTGGATGAGCCTGGCCATCCGTGCTGCTTTTTCGGTCTTAGCTGCAGGTGTTTCTCCTTCTATCGTAGGAGTTTCTCGAGCCTCTCAAGCAGGCAGTCTGCCTCTGCCAACTGCACTGTCAGTCCCCTTATCCTCTCTCATAGGGCATTGTTTCTCTGGCCAATTTCCTTCGCGTTGTCCTACAGCTGCTGATTTTCTTCTGCCATTTTGAGGATCTTGTCATCTAGCTGCCGCTTGTCCCTCTTCTCTTGATCGTTCTCCCTTTTCAAAAACAACGTTTCAGCTTCGACCGAGTGGCCCTGTCTTGCCAGGCCTGCTATTGCAACACCTTCTGAGTGATCTAGATTACACAAGTGCATTCTTCCTTTCCGTCCGCCTTCTGAATCTCTTCATGGTAGCCTCTGTTGCAGCTGAAGAATTGTCCTATCCAAGCACATGCGCTGCTCTCTCTGGCACTGGGTGGTGTCTCGCAAGGCCGCAATTCTCTCGTTCAGTTGCTTTTCCTTGGGCTGTTCAGCTCCATCATCAGTCAGGAGAAACCTCACCAACGAATAGGCAGCCACAGCAAACAAGATGACTATTCCTCCGTATTTGCTATATTCCACGAGAGATATTTTGATTTATCAGAATATAGCAGGAAAAATTCTCTTGGTGTTATAAATTGCTGAAATCAATCTCTCTCTCTCTCTCTCTCTCTCTCTCTCTCTCTCTCTCTCTCTCTCTCTCTCTCTCTCTCTCTCTCGTGCGGTTTCTTTTTCTTATCTCATCTATGGCAAAAAAATCGGGGATTTCCTTATTTACCCTTCTGTCTAATGAATTCTCTCTCTCTCTCTCTCTCTCTCTCTCTCTCTCTCTCTCTCTCTCTCTCTCTCTCTCTCTCATCTTGCCCCGAAAGTCTGGAATACCTCATTTGTTCCTTCATGTAGATTTAAGGTTTTGTATTCGATAAGTCTAGAGAGAGAGAGAGAGAGAGAGAGAGAGAGAGAGAGAGGAGAGAGAGAGACTGTATTTTTGCGCAGAAAAACAGTGAATTGGTATATTTACATATGACAGTGCATATGGAATCACTCCTTTTGGAATATAATAGGAATCTAATGAATGTAGTACCATGCCTCGTGTAAAATGGTTATTTGAGGTTGTTGTTATTAATATTACTCCGTCCACCTAGGTATTATATATATATATATATATATATATATATATATATATATATATATATATATATATATATATATATATATATATATATATATATATATATATATATATATATATATATATATATATATATATATATATATTATATATATATATATATAAGATATACAATGCCCCAAAGACTGGTCACCTTTTAGACATGCTGTCTAAGAACGAAAATGCCAAAGGACCAGGAATGAATTCAAAAAAGTACTGAAGTAGAAATGCGCACACCTAAAAGGGACAATTCAGACCCACCACTCATGGCGCACGTGTGTGTATGTCGTGTGCGCGTGTGTGTGTAATATATGTGATGTTGCAACATTACCAAAAGAAAGGGGAGAAAAAATGGTTGCAGTTGTTAATGATAATGTTTTTCAGGATCACAAACCGTGGTCAGGTAGTTTTTCTTCTTTTTTCGACGTCGCGTGTTCAGGACCCTGACCTTTTTCTCCTTAAAGGAAATAGTGATGACCACAGCATTGAGTAAAAATAGATCAATGTGAAATGACAGGTAACAGTGTGTATTTTATAACCTTACATTTTACAAGTATCTGTTTATTTATCTAGTTATTTGTCCATTTATTTTTTTCTTTTCCAATAACTAATCTCGTCTGTCTGTTTATCTGTTACTTTCTGTTATTTCTTTCTAATGAACACCATAACATTCTTAGGAAGTTTGAATTTCAAGTCAGTGGTCCCTGTGGTAGATTTGTTCCATATGAATATGGTTCATTTTTTGTATATAATAATAATAATAATAATAATAATAATAATAATAATAATAATAATAATAATAATAATAATAATAATACATAACACGAAAGAAAGGAGGGAGAGGACTACTAAGTATAGAGGACTGCGTCAACATCGAAAACAGAGCACTGGGGCAATATCTGAAAACCAGTGAAGACGAGTGGCTAAAGAGTGCATGGGAAGAGACAGGAGAATGACAGACAGAACAGAGGAATGGCACAACAAAACCAATGCACGGACAATACATGAAACAGACTAAAGAACTAGCCAGCGATGACACATGGCAATGGCTACAGAGGGGAGAGCTAAAGAAGGAAACTGAAGGAATGATAACAGCGCAGCAAGATCAGGCCCTGAGAACCAGATATGTTCAAAGAACGATAGACGGAAATAACATCTCTCCCATATGTAGGAAGTGCAATACGAAAAATGAAACCATAAACCACATAGCAAGCGAATGCCCGGCACTTGCACAGAACCAGTACAAAAAGAGGCATGATTCAGTGGCAAAAGCCCTCCACTGGAGCCTGTGCAAGAAACATCAGCTACCTTGCAGTAATAAGTGGTACGAGCACCAACCTGAGGGAGTGATAGAAAACGATCACGCAAAGATCCTCTGGGACTATGGTATCAGGACGGATAGGGTGATACGTGCAAAACAGACCAGACGTGACGTTGATTGGCAAAGTCAAGAAGAAAGTATCACTCATTGATGTCGCAATACCATGGGACACCAGAGTTGAAGAGAAAGAGAGGCAAAAAATGGATAAGTATCAAGATCTGAAAATAGAAATAAGAAGGATATGGGATATGCCAGTGGAAATCGTACCCATAATCATAGGAGCACTAGGCACGATCCCAAGATCCCTGAAAAGGAATCTAGAAAAACTAGAGGCTGAAGTAGCTCCAGGACTAATGCAGAAGAGTGTTATCCTAGAAACGGCACACATAGTAAGGAGAGTGATGGACTCCCAAGGAGGCAGGATGCAACCCGAACCCCAACACACACTATAAATACCACCCAGTCGAATTGGAGGACTGTGATAGAGCAAAAAAAAAAAAAAAGAAAAAGAAAAAAAAAAAAAAAAAAAAAAAAAAAATAATAATAATAATAATAATAATAATAATAATAATAATAATAAACATACATAAAAAGTTAGGTTGTAAACCCCCATCCCTTTCTACTTTTTTTATTATTTTTTTTCGGGCCTGGGTAAGAACAATTGTCCCAGCTGACCCTAACAATTTGCACGTCCATCAAAAATCCTTATGCCAATGAGAACGAGAATTAATGGCTAACAATTCACTATCACAATACTCGTGCGTAGCTTTGGCCACGTGTTTCTTCAGGATATGTGGACAACGGATGTCTGATACCATTAAGAAGGTTTTCTATTTCTTATGACTTAGTGAACTAGTTTATCGTCCAAGTTATTATTACTATTTTTATATTATTATTATTTTTTTATTATTATTATATTATTATTATTATTATTATTATTATTATTATTATTATTATTGATTATTATTATTATTGAAAAAGAAACCCACAAATTCACTTTGTAACTTGTTTACTTCTAAGTATTTACATTTAGTTTTACTCAACACTCGAGTACCTTCAGGCCCTTCTGTGGCCCATTCTCAAGAGATGTTTGGGATGTTAGCCTGGGTCAAGGCCCAGCAGTCTTCTGCTTGTTTGTTTGGTTCATTATTATTATTATTATTATTATTATTATTATTATTATTATTATTATTATTATTATTATCATCTTTTTTTTTTTTTTTATCACAGCCCTCCAATTCGACCTGGGCGGTATTTATAGTGTGGGGTTCCGGGTTGCAATCCTGCCTCCTTAGGAGTCCATCACTCTTCTTGCTATGTGCGCCATTTCTTGGATCACACTCTTCTGGATGAGTCCTGGAGCTACTTCAGCCTCTAGTTTTTCCAGATTCCTTTTCAGGGATCTTGGGATCGTGCCTACTGTTCCTATGATTATGGGTACAATTTCCACTGGCATATCCCATATCCTTCTTATTTCTATTTTCAGGTCTTGATACTTATCCATTTTTTTCCCTTTCTTTCTCTCCAACTTTGGTGTCCCATGGTATTACGACATCAGTGAGTGATACTTTCTTCTTGATTTTGTCAATCAACGTCACGTCTGGTCTATTTGCACATATCATCCTATATGTTCTGATACCATAGTCCCAGAGGATCTTTGCCTAATCGTTTTCTATCACTCCTTCAGGTTGGTGCTCGTACCACTTATTACTGCAAGGTAGCTGGTGTTTCTTGCACAGGCTCCAGTGGAGGGCTTTTGCTACTGAATCAGGCCTCTTTTTGTACTGGTTCTGTGCAAGTGCCGGACATTCACTTGCTATGTGGTCTATGGTCTCATTTTTCGTATTGCACTTCCTACATATGGGAGAGATGTTATTTCCATCTATCGTTCTTTGGATATATCTGGTTCTTAGGGCCTGATCTTGTGCCGCTGTTATCATTCCTTCAGTTTCCTTCTTGAGCTCTCCCCTCTGTAACCTGCCATGTGTCATCGCTGGCCAGTTCTTTAGTCTGTCTCATGTATTGTCCGTGCATTGGTTTGCTTTGCCATTCCTCTGTTCTGTTTGTCCTTCTCTTGTCTCTATATATTTCTGGGTCTTCATCTACTTTTATCAGTCCTTCTTCCCATGCACTCTTGAGCCACTCGTCTTCACTGGTTTTCAGATATTGCCCCAGTGCTCTGTTCTTGATGTTGACGCAGTCCTCTATGCTTAGTAGTCCTCTCCCTCCTTCTTTCGTGTTATGTATAGTCTGTCCGTATTTGCTCTTGGGTGTAATGCTTTGCGTATTGTCATAATTATGTTTCCTAGTTTTCTGGTCTATGTTGCGGAGTTCTGCCTTCGTCCATTCCACTATTCCTGCACTGTATCTGATTACTGGCACTGCCCATGTGTTTATGGCTTTTATCATATTTCCGGCGTTGAGTTTTGACTTGAGTTTCGCCTTGAGTCTCTGCATATATTCTTTCCTGATCGTGTCCTTCATCTCTCGGTGTTTTATATCCCCTCCTTCCATTATTCCCAGGTATTTGTATCCCGTCTCATCTATGTGTTTGATGTTGCTCCCATTCGGTAGCTTTATCCCTTCAGTCCTTATTACTTTGCCCTTTTGTATGTTGACTAAGGCACATCTTTATATTCCAAACTCCATCCTGATGCCCCCAGATACAATCCTTACAGTCTGGATTAGGGTATCTATTTCCTTGATGCTCTTACCATACAGCTTGATGTCGTCCATGAATATCAGATGGTTAATTCTGTTGCCTCTTTTCTTGAGTTGGTACCCAGCATCCATCTTCTGCAGTACTTTTGTCATGGGAATCATGGCTACTACGAAGAGTAGTGGGGACAGTGAGTCGCCCTGGAAGATCCCTCTCCTGATATTAATAACCTCTGCTAGTCTTATTCCAGAGCTTGTAAGTATTGTATTCCAGTTGTGCATTGTATTTTTGAGGAAGCTGATGGTGTTTTCCTCTGCCCCATTTATTTTCAGGCATTCTATTAGCCATGTGTGTGGTATCATGTCGAAGGCTTTCTTATAGTCTATCCACGCCATGCTTAGGTTAGTTTTCCTTCTCTTACTGTTCTTTATTACCATTTTGTCTATCAGGAGCTTGTTGTATAGCCTTTTGCTGATGATCCTGGACTAAGGATGTTCTTCCTGTTGTCATCCATTTGGGCGCATGGTGATTTGTGATACAGTGCTGGAGTTGTTCTGCTATTCTTGGGTGTAGGGCCTTGACGTTTTTGAGCCAGTATCCATGGACTTCATCGGGACCTGGGGCTTTCCAGTTGGGCATTTTCTTTAGTTGGTGTCTGACTGCATCTGTCATGATGTCAGTGAATCTTTGTTTTATTCTCCCTGTTTCTTCTGTCTTGACTTCCTGGAGCCATGTTGCATGTTTGTTGTATGATACCGGATTGCTCCATATGTTTTCCCAGAGTCTCTTACTTGGTTCGGCTTCAGGAATTTCTTGGTGGTTGTCTTCCCCTCTCAGTTGGCTGTACATTCTTTTCCGGTTGGTTCCGAATAGTTTGTTCTGTTGGTATCCCTTATTCGTGTTCATGTATCATTGGACCTCATGTGCTTTGGCCTTAAGCCTCTGTTTTACATCTTCTGTTGTGTTGTTTAGTCCTCTCTCGTGTACTTTGTATTTCTCGTTTAGTTCCTCCCTTGTTTTCTTGCTTCTTAGCCTTTTTTCTGCCATCTCTTTCAGTTTAATCAAGTCAGATTTCATCACCATGATTTGCTTTTCCAGGCGCCTTTCCAAGGTGGTTGCTGTTTCGGTTTCTGTTGGGTTGGTTGTGCTGGTGGTGTTCGTGTTCGTGTCCCCATCAGTTCTGCTACTAGTCTTGCTCCTGCATATGTCAAGTTATTTGTTTCTGTGATACTGGTGGTGTGTATTAGTCTCATTATTTCATTGACCTCACTTGTTTTCTCCCTTAATTTCTCTGTATCTGGCTTCATCCATTGTCTGATCTTTTTTACCCATTCCGTCCTGTTTGTTACTTCGTCGGTGTTTCTTCTTGTGTCGTTATTTGATACCTCATCATCCCTGTCGTCTTCTGTGGCATCGACTCTCAGTTCGTCTTCTTGTAATTCGTTGCCGTGTGTCATTTCCCTTTCTAGTTCCTCTCTTTCTGTTGGGGAGAGCCAGTTCTTTTTCATTATGTTCCTTACTTGGTCTGCCAGCCTCTGCTCTGTTTGGGGGGTGTTATTCCTCTAATTCCAGATGTTGACCAACCTTCTTCTATATCCTCTCTCCATCGGGTTGCTTCTGATGTAGCATCTCCATATTTCCTTATTTTCTTCTCTCGTGCATTTCTTCCTCTGGTTTGCCTCTGTAGCTCCCGTTGTTGGTTAATGTCGTTGTGGTGGTCAGTGCTGAATGACGACCTCCAAGTACCTGACCGTCTTCCCCTTCAACTGGGTTGAATACCTGGCTGTCGGACGAAGCTGCTCTGTTGCCAGAGGTTCCATTTATGTCGTTGTCGTTTAATTCTTCATTTCTTTCCATCATTGCTGAGTTTTGCTATTTAACCCATAGCTGGACCCTACCCCATCAGGAATAGGTACTCATTTTACAGCTGAGTAGACTGAGGAAATTATGGTAAAGATCCTTTCCCAAGGAATCAACGCCGAGGAGAGCGGTCACCCATCCAATGACTGACCAGCCCCAATGTTGCTTAACCAGTCAATTGACGACCTAACCCATTATTATTATTATTATTATTATTATTATTATTATTATTATTATTATTATTCTTCTAAAGATAAACCTCATTCATACAGAACAAGCCCACCACCACAGGGGCCATGGGCCATTGACTTGAAATTCAAACTTCCAAAAGTATAGTATTCTGCCGTTCATTATAAAGAAGTAATAACAGAAGGTAATGGGAAATACAGAACGAAGAAATCACTAATCACAGAGAGAGAGAGAGAGAGAGAGAGAGAGAGAGAGAGAGAGAGAGAGAGAGAGAGAGAGAGTTTATATTAGCGACTTTTGATTGTGATAGTTAATTTTCCAAATCACTTTCACAAACAATTTACAATTGTTTACAAATGTCCCCCTACTCAAATCATTTTTCAATTCAATTGAACGTTTGCAACAAGTATGCACACACAATACAAACACACGCACGCACGCGTACACAGACAAGCATATCCCTCTTATCAACTTTATCGAGATGATCATGGAACCGAGGAGGTGGAGTTTGCATATATATCAAAGATTATTTAAAGGTAAATGTAATAAATAATTGCATTGAAAAACAGGAGGGCATTGAAGCTAAATGGTTATCAGTACAACACCGTAAATTACCGTCAATTATTTTAGGTTGTATATATCGTCACCCAAAAGCAAATGTTGCATCTTTTAATTATATTTCCGATTCTTTTAAAAACGTAATTTTACGAAACAAGCCTATTTTTATACTTGGAGATTTTAACGACGACTTGCTCAAAACAGACAACAAAATGAATAAATTGTTGTAAATAACCTAAAGTTACACCAACTCATTACAAAACCAACCAGAGTAACTTCAGACTCAGCAACGTTGATAGATTTACTAATTACTAATAATAAGGAAATGGTACTCGATTCGGACGTTATTCCAAGCCCAGTAGGCGACCACGAAGCTATCATAGTTACCTTAAATTTACGTAAACCTAAGAAGCAACCCATTCATAAAACTTTCCGATGTCTTAAGAATTATTCCCAAGCGAGTATCTGTAATTTGGTGATGAAAGAAACACCCACTTTGAATGGTATTTTAAACACTGATAATGTAAGTTCTCAAGTACAAATTTTAACGAATGTTTTAACCAAATGTATTGATAAATGTGCTCCAATAGTAACGAAAGTAATCACCCGCCCCCCTAAACCCTGGATAACTAATAACATCAAACAAAATATAATAATAAGAGATAAATTACAAAACGATATCAAGAAGGATAGGAATAATACAATATTGAGAAATAATTTTAAAGAGAAAAAGAAGGAAGTAAAAATTGAAATGGATAACAGTATGAAACAACACTACAGGAACGAACTTAAAAGTAATAAGAACAACCTGCGTACTTCCTGGAAAATAGTGCGTTCAATTCTGCCCAATAATACTAACAAAGAATCTCAAATAGAAAATGAAGATTTAACTGACAAGGCAGAGAAATTTAATGAGTATTTTGCGAATGTAGGAAGAAAGACATATGAAAGAACGCAAGAAGAACTTGCCAGGAATAATAGAAGAGCGCAAACCGATGAAATGAATACATTCCCAAACAACCAGTTATATTCTTTTAAACCGTCACCTGTTGACTGCGATACTGTCATTCTAGTCATTAGTTCTCTCAAAGAGTCAAATGCGTACGGATCCGATGGCATACCGCTACGTTTTATAAAAGATACTCTATATATAATTTTTTATTTTACATTACCATAATTATTAATACATCTATCGTAACTAATATCTACCCAGAAACGTGGAAAAATCCTCATGTTGTTCCTTATTTTAAAAACGGAGATAGAGACGAAATTTCTAATTACAGGCCAATTTCTTTACTCCCGGTCTTATCTAAAATATTAGAAAAAATAGTATCAAATCAGTTAACTGAATACTTAGAAAGTAATCACCTCATTTCTAAGAGTCAACATGGCTTTCGACCAAAACTATCAACGGAAACAGCACTATTAAAAATATCGGATAAAATCTACGATAACATAGACAAGAAGAAAATTTCCCTTTTACTACTTCTCGATCTGTCGAAAGCTTTTGATAGTGTGAACCATGAAATTTTGCTGGGTAAATGTCAGACACTTTATATTGATCCATCCTGGTTCACAGACTATTTACGTAATCGAGTACAATCTGTCAGACTCAAAAATGTTGTCTCAACCCCCAAAAACGTCGGTTTTGGTGTACCTCAAGGTTCAATCCTAGGACCAATTTTATTCAACATCTATGTAAATGACCTGAGAAATTTTTTAAGTGACTGTTTCATTGTTCAGTATGCTGATGACACTCAAATAATAATTGATGGCCACATCGATAACTTGGAAGATTTAGTACACAAAGCTGAGGAGATTTTACATAGAGTGAAGATGTATTTTCAAATAAATGGCTTATTGTTGAATGAAAGTAAAACGCAATGTATATTCCTAGGCTCCAGGCAATATCTATCCGCAATCGGGGATAACATCAAAATCAATTTTAATGGGGCCATCATCGAACCTATGGAATCCGTAGAGAATCTTGGAGTGCACTTCGATAAATACATGACATTCGAAAAACATATTGATGAACTGCACAGAAAAGTTATGGGGACACTTATTTATCTCAATAGACTAAAAAATTTATTCGAACCAGAAACCCGCCTAATCGTAGTGCAATCGTTAGTATTAAGTTTAATTCATTACTGCTATATAGTATGGGGTTCAACAAGCAACGTCCTTATGCAACGAGTACAAAAACTTCAAAATTTTGCGGCTCGGGTGGCCATGGGTACAGTGAAAAAATATGATCATATATCTCCAATTTTACTAGAACTGGGTTGGTTGAAAGTGAAAAACAAGTACACTTTTGATGTCTGTGTTTTTGTTTTTAAAGTTTTAAAAAATGTTTTTCCTAACTGGCTTTATAATTTTAGAACCGTTGACTCGGTGACAGGGATGACTACAAGACAAGCAAATAATCTAGTGTCCAGAAGAGCCAATACCGATATAGGATCAAGGGCAATAAATACTAAAGGTCCAGAGTTATGGAATAGTTTACCCTGGCTCATTGAAAGACGAAGAATCCCTAAGATCTTTTAAAAATAAACTAAGAAAACATCTTTTATACAATAATTAATCTTCGTAGATAAGTTTTATAGGAAACAACCGTACCTGACATTAGCCACGTCTCACGTCAATAACCGCTTTTTAAGACACCATTAACTATGGAGAACATTTTATGTTGGAGTAATTTTACTAATGATTGTTCTAGGAACAATGTTTTATAACCAAAATTACAATTTTCCTAATTCAAGTTTTATATAGATATTAATATATTATGTATGTGTGCATATTGTTTTAGTATACTATGATTTTATTGTTTTAATAGCTTTAATGTACGCTTTCTAACCTTGGTTGATGACCTGATGTAAATAGAAAACCCAATGTATTATTGGAATAAAGGTTATTATTATTATTATTATTATTATTATAGTATACCATTCCATACCATCTTTCTTCGTAACTAGAGTGAATGTCAATTGAAATTGCTCATACCGAAAAAACGAAATCAAGTTGAAAGCCAAGTGTTCGTTAGGCAGAAATCTTACGTTGACTTCCACATCTCTTTTAAAAGGTAGATACAATGGCGAACAGACTGCTTGGAAGAAAACGAGATGGTTAAGGGTAACGTACAATCGCTTCTTTCTGGTTCGATAACTACCAGACACACAAAACGAACCTTGTTTAGTACTACCAGCCTCTTGGAGAGAGGCCTCGGTAGCATTCTATAGTTTTATTTTATCTTTTTTTATCTTTTTTTATATATTTATAACAAACGTATATACTTATGTATGTGTATAGGAAAAGTGTTATTTTTATTTAGATGAGAAGGAAATTATGTCTGGGGCACAGGAGGATAAAGAAGTTGTGTTTTCAGGAAACGTTCTGTTGCGTTGCAAGTTTTTTTTTTTTTTTTTTCCCGCACTTTTTCTGTCCATCCTCAGATCTTGAAGACTACTGAGGCTAGATTTTTTTCCACTTGTTATAAGTTAAAATTGCGTGTCAGCTGACCAATTGTTAAATTGAACATAAAGATAGTGACGTAGTTAATTAGTTTTTTTGGCATTATGCCAAGCACTGGGGCAACTAAGGCCATTCAGCGCTGAAACGGAAAGAGACATTATAAGGTTTGAGAGGTGTAACAGTAGGAAAACCTCAAAGCAGTTGCACTATGAAACAATTGTTAGGAAAGGGTGGACAGTAAGATTGAAGAAAGAGAATATGAGCGGAGGTAGAGTAAAAGGAATGAAAGGGGTTGCAGCTAGGGGCCGAAGGGTCGTTGCAAACAGCCTTAAGTAATACCTACATTGCACCGAATGAGGTGCACTGACGCCACTATCCCCCTACGGAGAGTAGGTTTCTTCAGTTAACACTCAGAGGAACGAATATTATAACAAAAATGATTGGTAACTGACAACATAATGATAATTTGTTCGATCTTCGTGTTCATTTTAACCTTTGTTCAAATGACAAACAAGTTTTAACTAAAAAATATAGGCCTATGCTTGCAACACGACTTTCCTGAGAACACCCCTTTCTTCTTCGCGTGTGATACAATTTCCTTCTCACATAAATAAAATAAAGAAAAAAGACTTTCCTCGTCACATTCTTGTAGCAATATTTCCCAAAACGATGACATAAGTATTTTCGTCAATTGGTCTGGTCACTGAAATAAAATAGGAAAATGGGTCTAGGTTTAGTTCCGAGTTCTAAGTGGTACTAAATGCTTTCACTTGTGGGTATTTTCAGATCGAAGAGTGAAAGGGGCTTAATGTTACCCGCAACCATTCGACGAGAAACCAGCTAACTTTCGCTTTCAATCGTCTATTGTTTGAGAGAGAGAGAGAGAGAGAGAGAGAGAGAGAGAGAGAGAGAGAGAGAGAGAGAGAGAGAGAGAGAGAGAAATCCAATAGCGGCAAATCTTACGAATACAGGTTATTTAGTTCTGTGGTATCACTGACCCACTGTCCTTACCATCATCATAAATTGGCCTTATCCTTCACTCTAATTTTAAATCGAGATATTTTCATTCCCACCTAATCATATCGGGTGAATTATTCCTCAAAATGAGTATGGTAGATGTCTCTCATAAGCAACTCATAACTGTACGAACTGCGTCTAAGTAAGTTCGAGAAGAATCACTTGAAACTAAATAAATTGTTTCAAGGCAAGAACCATGCAAAGGATACTTCGAGATATCAAGATGTTTGAAAAATAATTTGTTAAAACTATGTTATCTAATTATAAAAGATTTCCGTGGCCCTACTGGCCTCTAGTATTTGTCGTGTCTGGGGTAATTAAACATATTACAGAAACCAAAGTAATCTATATTAAACTCATTAGCATACATTATTAGCCACCATTCTACCTTTATGTCCTTTCTTGTCGAATGTCTCTTCTTGACAGTTGGCCAAACTCATATTAAATCTAACCAGTTCGGTAATTTGGTTCTTAATCTATTTTGGTGAGCGTCACTGAGTATGTGGGTAAACCCTTCAATGACAATAAACCTAATCAAAACTTTTACCCTAGATCAAAACATTTGATTTCAAGTATGGTCATATCATTTCATAAGAAAAAATTGGCTATTGTATAATGGATTATAACTTATAAAGAAGAGAACTTTATTATATTATTCACCACTACCTATTGTTGTGTACTAGCTTCATGTTTCCACTTATAACTTTGACCCTTTGAGATTTAAGGTCCTTAAATCTACCTGTGACTAAATACACGTGGCAACGTTTTTCTGTTATTGTTTGATGAAACAATTTTTCGGGATGTAAAACTGGTTTTGTCGTCATTTTGAAGATGAATACCTGCCCTTTATTGTATAATATTAAAAAATGGAAAACAATATAAATAAAAGGTATTTTAATGCAAACCCTACCCATAATTTTCGGAAGAAACTCAACGGTTGGGAACAGGATGACGTCATTTGACGTTTTCTGAATCTCAAAAGGCTAATACATATAAAAGTTATATATGTCTTAGTTTAACCAGACCGCTGAGCTGATTAACAGCTCTCCTAAGGCTGGCCCGAAGGATTAGATATTTTTACGTGGCTAGGAACCAAATGGTTTCCTAGCAACGGGACCTACAGCTTATTGTGGGGTACAAACCACATTATATGGAGAAATGAACTTCTAATCACCAAAACAAATTCCTCTGATTCCATGATGGCAGAGTTGGGAATCGAATTCACAACTCCCAGGACAGGCAGGTGTGGCCCACAATAGATCCTGGGATGGGTGGGCAGGGCCGCCACGTGCACCGGAACGGGTGGGAGAGGCCCGCCACTGGTCCCTGGTGGGTGGGCGAGATCCACCACGTGTCCCGGGACAGGCGGGTAATACCTGTCACGGGTCCTGGGACAGACAGGCAAGGTCCGTCACGTGTCCCGGGACAGGCGGGTAACACCCGCCACGGGTCCCGGGACAGACAGGCAAGGTCCACCACGTGTCACGGGAGGGGTGGACAAGGCCCGCCATGGGTCACTGGACGGGTGGGCGAGGTCTGCAACATGTCCCGGGACAGGTGGACGAGGCTCGCTACAAATCTCGGAACGGGAGGGCAAGGTCTGCCACATATCTTGGGATAGGCGGGTGAGGACCGCCAAGGGTCCCGGGAGGGGCGGGCGAGGGCCACCACGTGTCCCTGGACAGGCAGTAAAGGCCCGCCACAGGTCCCGGAATGGGCGAGCGAAGCCCTCCACAAGTCCCGTAACGGGAAGGCAACGTCCACCGCGAGTCCCGTTTGTGTGTGAAAGATATTTAGGTCTGCCACTGCCATACCATCTCAATCGTGACTCTTATCACTTCTGTAATCATTTCTAAGCCATCCCTTCCTCTTATTTCATCATTTTTTTTATTTCTCAAGCAGCAATATTCCCATAATCCACTCAGCATTCTCATCTCTTTTCTCTCAAGCTTTACTCCCTCTTTTCTTCTTAGAGCCCATTTTTCTGCTCCATACATTAACACTGGTGTTATCGCTGTGTTATATATCTTGACTTTTAGCTTGATTGGCATTTTCTTATCACATACTACTCCAGCTACCTTTCTCCACTTTCCCCATGCAGCTTTTATCCTACTGTCAACTTCAGCTTCACACCCTCCCTCTTGGCTTAAAGTAGATCCTAAGTATTTAAACTTTTCTGTCTGTTTTACAATCGAGCCTCTTCTTTCTTGTATTTCTATTGTGTCTGTATCTTCCCTACTGCTCAGCAACACCTCTGTTTTATTCATTCACCTTTAAAAACTACTGACAATAGTTTTCTAATAAGGGAGAACAGGTTACATCTGTACCCCTTTTCATTCTTCAGCCTTGTAGGGTAATAGTCCGAGTCATTGTTATCGTACGCTTAACCATCTAGTTTTCCTCCAAGCAGAGTCTATTCACCTTTAACAGAAATCTGGAAGTCAACGTAAGATTTCTGCCTAATGAGCACTTAGTTTTCAACTTCATTTCGTTGTTTCGGTTTGAGCTGACAGCGTTGCTATTTCCTGTGATAATTTGAGAGTGACATTCACTCTAGTTACGAAGAAAGATGGTAGAATGGTATAATGATTCGCTTGTGCGTGTATGCGTGAGTGTGTGTATTTGTATGTGCATATTTGTTTCAAACGAACCCCTCTGCAGGCATTCAATTGAAGAATGACTCTAGTAGGGGGACATTTGTTAATAATTGTAAATTGTAAGTGAAAATGATTTTGAAAAATTAACCATCCCAAACACAAGTCGCTAATGAAACTCTCTCTCTCTCTCTCTCTCTCTCTCTCTCTCTCTCTCTCTGACAGTCAAATCCTAATCACCGGAACCATAGAAGAATTAAAAATGTTAATTTCAAGAGCAGAAAGTATCTTAGAAAATGCTAAATATTATTTCCAAACTAATGGATTCAATGTAAACGAATCAAAAACTCAGTATATTTTCCTTGGCTCAAGAAAATACGTTTCTTAAGTTCCTGATAATATAGTTACAAATTTTAATGGCCATGCTATTAGAAAAAGTTACCATGTAAAAAACCTTGGAGTTTACTTCGATCAGTATATGTGTTTTGATGTTCATATCAATGAAGTCAGTAGGAAAGTGAATGGAACACTAATTTACATAAACAATTAAAGACAGATTTGATCATGAAATGCGCAAAATGGTTGTTCAGTCGCTAGCGTTAAGTATAGTAAACTACTGTTTGAAGGTATGGG